>NW_017300232.1:166245-167366 GCF_001594075.2 Trachymyrmex cornetzi
CCCTGAATGACCTTCAAAATGACCTTCCAAGGATTTTTCAAGGTCAGTACCATACTTCCCCCGTGTAACCCTAAACTTTTCATACGAAACATTTTTCTCTATCCCTACTAGTTTTCGAGATATTTGACTGGATCACTTCAGATGGTCCACCCTGTATATGGGACATTCCACGTCAACTGAGACAGAGCGATGCCCAAAATGTGTTACGACCAAAAAAATCATTTCAGAGCTCAAAATGTTCGTAATCGCATGTACTTTCGAACGTCATGTGGCGCTTTGGGAAAATTCAAAATGGCGGTTAATAAGGAACCCATAACCCCATTGATTATCACATTTCGTGCAGAAAATGGCTATTCTAAAACTCAAAATTTTAATTATGTAAAATTTTGAGTATGTAGAAAGCTCTCTGCGTTTACCAGGTTTGAGACTGTCTTCAATATCAATGTTCGAAGCCCACGTTACTTTCTTTTTTTATTTTATTATTTCTTTTTAAGTTTTAAAATTTTATTTCTATTATGTTATTCGTTTGTTTGTCTATAATAAGATTATGTAAAATGTTCCTACAATTCAGTCTAGTATTGAACAACTTCAAATGCCTCATTGTCGTTTGAAGAATGACTGAAAAATGCAGTTATCGATAAACTTTAAAAATATCCATTTACGGATCTAGAATAGTCAGATGTCTGGAAAAGTGTTATTTTTTATCTTATAGTATTTTGTTTACATGTTATTTGCATAATTTAATGAGAACCAATTAGATAAATGCAGAAGCGAAGAAACAATTACAGAGACACATCTTAGTATAAAAGAAGTATTTAAAATACTTCTAAAAGGGAGGGCCGAGTCCGAAACGCTCGAACTCCTCCGAATAGGTCTTCATGTTTCCAAAGATCGCCGCTAGGCGATCCCCCCGTAACAAACATTCAGCTAGGACACGCGTTTACTGTTCAGAAAAATAATCAGTTAAAAGTTTTCAGATATTCAAACGCCAATGAGGCACTTGCAGTTGTTCAATATTAAACGTTACAAAATCGTACGTTTTACATCATCTTATTCTAGATAATCAAATGAATAATATAATAGAAATAAAATAAAAAAAAACAAAAAAATAATAAAATTTT
>NW_017300232.1:167577-174148 GCF_001594075.2 Trachymyrmex cornetzi
CCGCCATTTTGAATTTTCTGAAAACGCCATATGCTCTTCGAAAGTACATGTTAGTACCAACATTTTCAGTAATGCCCGTAAATGATATTTTTGGTTGTGAGAAATTTTGGGGGTCGTCGTTTTCCACATGAAATTTGATTATTTATGGGGTTAACGGACCTCCTATTGACCGCCATTTTGAATTTTCCCAAAGCGCCACATGACGTTCGAAACATGCGATTACGAACATTTTGAGCCCTGAAACGATTTTTTTGGTCTAATACATTTTGGGCATTGCTCTGTCTCAGTTGACGTGGAATGTCCCATATATATTACGAGGAATCTTGTAGGAAAAGTCGATTAGAAATTTCGATTTCCACGGGAAATCGATATTTCGGGATCTCTGGATTATGAGTCTCTTGCGTTACATGCTGCGCCACTTCTTTAGTTGATAAATGTGTTACTTATTGTCCATATAACTTATAACCAGCACACGAATAATTGTATAAATATAATTAAAATATTATAATTTAATGGATTTAATAAAATATAAACAATTTACATGACAATTAGAGAAAAGCCTCCTATTATGAGATAGGAGCTTAATGAGAGGTGTTCCACGTGGATTGCATAGAGTGAAAATCGATATGAATTTATCCACGTGAATTCGACATTACTATTTCCTATTTTTATTCCCGTTAAATTTCATCAGTAATTCCTCGTGGATTATACGTACTGAAATCTATATGGAAGTGTCTACGTAGAATCCACGTTGAAATTTTGAGGAAAATTTATTTTGATTTGGGAACGAAATGTCAACGTTGCATTCACGTGGATATTATGTGAATACATTTTTAATCCACGTAGTCCACGTAAAACACGTGAATTCTACGTGGATTCCACATACATGTTCTCACCGGGTTGTTTTCTAAATGTAGTTGTAAGTGGTTGTAGTTGTAAGAATTGATCAATGAATTCGAAAGTGAAGAGAATACTCGACTGTGATAAGTTCATTCTTACGGCATACTGCTTACGACATCGACATACGACGTATTATATAACAAGCTTTATCATACTAATGCGCGGCTCATTTTTAGCCACATTTCAAAATAGGCCACGCGATAAAATTGACGCTTGATATATTTGCCAATTTTGACCACGTGACCTAGTACTGAAAATCTATAGTGCATGTTACGTATCCTATAGATTTTCAGTGCTGGCAGTGTATTTTGCGTGCAATTGTACGAGCGCTGTGAGTGGCTGGTGGTCAATCGTAAAGTGATCGAACGGGCGTCAGTCTAAATATTGGGTTATTCCACACATTATATTTATTGATTATTCATTAAATATGACCTAAAAATGATGATATATTTATCACGATAATATGTCGTCATGAATGTTACTTTAGTCCACTGACGTCAAATGACGAAAAATGATCTTAAATCGTCGTCATAATGACGACATCTTGCTACCTGGGTTCTGATGTCGGCAAATTGACAGCAACTTCACAACAACTCGTGCAATACATTAGTTCGTCTAATATCTATCGGCTAAATCACGATTGGTTATCTGAGATGTGCACGTGTAATTGGACGAGTACTATTTTAGTCAATTAAGGGGTTATACTCAGTTGGGATGTGGAAAATAAGATGATTTTCACGATTTTTTTTAGCAGTATAGACAAACATTTATTGAAATGTGCTTCATGGCATCTAATAGTATATACATTGAAGTACTTATAATAATTTTTTTGAGTCTAAATGTATAAAAATAAAGAAAATATAGCCGTTTTGCAAAAATAAATTTTTTTCAGTGACCCTTGCGGTGAGCATGATAACTCTGGAACAATTCATCTGAAATCAAAAAATCAAATAGATTTTGTTAATATATTCCTATGCGGACTTCGTGAACGAAGGGTTTACTGAAATTTGTGTTTTTAAAAAAATGGTGACAATTTTTCCAAAAAGTTCGATTTTTGGTGTAAAAAAAAATCAGGTTTTTGACCATAAAAATGTTAATTTTTGTGCAAATAAAAATTCCTTCGTTCACGAGGGAGCCATTGTAATTAGAAATAAACACGACAAAGATTTAAATCGATCGGTGAAATGGTTTTCGAGAAATCATGCTCACCGCAACGATACTTTTGAAAAAACAAAATTCCGAGATAATCGCAGTTAAAGATTCAGGTTTAGATTTTTCATGAATAACATTTTTTTTTTCGAACTTACATAGTATCATCTATTCCTGGACCATAAAGAGTCCCTTCTGCATCTGCAGTATACTCCAGGTAGCTTTTTTGGCTTGTCTTCTTGCTATTCTTCCCTCCTTTTTTTTTTTTTTTCGAGACGCACTAAAACTGCTTTCGTCGATCTCGGTAGCGCGCTATAAATAGCCATAACTTTGGTTCTACTGCTCCGATCGTTATGAAACTTTCAGAAAATATTGTTCAGAGGTTGTACTTTCATAAAATACAATAAAAAAAAATCGTTTTTTTCGTCAAATCTAACTGAGTATAACCCCTTAAAACATAAGCAATTTTTATATTTTATACTAACGTAAAAATTCTAAATAAATTTGACACACATTACTGCAATTGCGATTCTGTTTAAAACAGATTTATTGGCATTTAAACACCAATTTAAACATCTTTACAATTTACATGAAAAAATAGAGCAGAACGTTAATGCACATAATTTCCGGCAATTTTTCAATAATCACAAGTAATGGGGTAAACATCGAAAATAGGGGACCTCCAATTGACATATATTGTCAAGATCAAGGCCCTCAGTGACCTCCAATAAATTTTAATCGTCGCTCATCTTTCATTAAAAAGTTATTAACGAAAGAAGTTCGAAAAATGATGTCTCTTTTCTAATATATCAAACAGATATTTTTTGCTTTGAAGTATATTTTACGACTTTCCACGCGAAACGACTTCCACTCCACCTCCTCCCCACTGCTTGGGGGCGCGCGATTTTCACGTGAAGTGACTCCCACCCAGTGAAAACGACTCAGTCAAAGTGACGTCAATATGACATCAAAACCATCACTTGTCGTCATGGTCAAAGAAATAGTTCAATATAACAAAAAATTGACATCATGTAGAATGATGTCTTAAGTGATGAAATATCATAGAAGAAGGTAAAAATCGTTATTTATAGATGAGAATTCTAGTATTATGCGAGAAATTCAATCAATATCATCTTAACGACATTTTGACGTTTAGAACGTCATTTGGACGTCACTATAATAAATAACAGCTTGATTTTTTGCTGAATAATTGTTAATATGGTATCAAATAAATATCAAAATGGCAGTTAAGATCACTGTCATGGTATGGGATGTTTTGCAGTCGTATAGTCGTCATTTTGCCATCATTTTAATTTGACGTCATATTCCTAATCAATTTGACGTCACATTGACATCACCTTGACTAAGTAGTTTTCACTGGACACCTCACCTCCCCCCTGCTTGGAAGCGCACGATTTCCACACGAAGCGACTTTCGAAGTCTTATTGGAGATCACTCAAGGTCACGACTTCGAAAGTCGCTTCGCGTGGAAGTCGTGCGTTCCCAAGTAGGGGGGGAGGTGAGGTGAGAGTAGCTTCACGTGGAAGTCGTGCGCTCTCAAGCAGAGGCAGAGGTGAGGTGGGAGTCGCTTCTCGTGAAAAGTCATTATGTAAGTAAGGAAGGGTATAAAATAGGTTTTAATGTTATATGTAGCAGAAATAAAACGTTATTATCCAAACTTTTATGTTAATAACTTTTTAACAAATAACAAACGACAGCTAAAACTTATCACTCGGGATCATGACTTTGACAACATATGTCAAGGTCAGAGCTGGGTCCCTTATTGTCCATATTTACCAGTAATGCTGTTAAAAATATTCATTGAAATGTGTGTTCTTCTGTATTTATTATTTTTTCGTATTGCAAAAAATATGTATAGAACTGACAGTAAAGAAAACTTTGAGAGTACTTTGATCTGTAAAATAGATAATATAAAATTTGTTAATGCATGGACTTCTGTTATGTATTATACCTATATTGTCTACACTGCAAAGATACATTGGGAATATGAGATAATTGTTTACAATGGCAAATATATCGAATAAACTTTTTTTAAAACGTTTAAAGTTTGCAGTAATCTTTTAACAAGAAATTTCCTAAGTGTTAATCTCGCATAGATCTGATGAAAATTTTATTTAAAATAATATAAAATTAAAAAGTCACACTAAGTGTTTGTTGCTAAGTTATTCTTTGAATATAAATCATAAGTTGTTTATGATTTATATTTGGAGTATAACTAAACAGTAAAAAAATAATCTCTTAAGAAAAGGTAAAAAAAGTACGCCAAGTATACGCGCCGTTCAGAAAATGATTTTATATAAAAAGGTAGCTGTCAGTAAAATCAGAGAGAGTAAAATAAAATAAAAATACAAAATTACTTATTTTAAAAAAAGGAAAGAATAAGGCATCAAATATAGTAAGTGCGCTGCCCGAACAAAAAACCGCTATACCATGAAAAGAATTTAAATGATAGGTAACTTTTTTTATTAAAAAGGAAAAAATAAGTCATCAAATATAGGCATGCTGCCTGAACAAAGAACCGTTGTACAGTAAAAAAAAAATGTTGAAACAAAAAATTGTACCGCAAAAACAAAATTTTAAGTGACATATATCAGTGAAATCAAAAACAAACAGCATGCTTGTCAGAATAAAAACTTTAAGAGAACTTTTTCAGAAGAACATTTAGTTATCTTGAAAATGATGTACAAATGATATCTTATAATAATCATTTATCAGAGGCATCTATTAGGAGAATTCTTTAAGATATCTCATTTCAGTGATTTCTTGAAATTTTTATCTTTATGATATTAATATCATGCTAAATGGTATCAATTTGTTCTCTCATGGAAGATATCATTATGTTGTATGGTATTTGAGTCTCCCAGCAAACGAAAATGGATTGAAATGGATTGGAAATTTTTAATCCATTCGAATCCGTATTTTAAATCCATAAAAATGAATTGGATTCTATATAAAAAATTTTTATACGTGTAAAAGTTCAAATAAATTAAAGTAGTAAGTACATAAAATTCCATAATTATTATTTTAAAACTTTTATACAAAAAATATACACTAGCTGTATAATAAAGAAAACATATTAATATGAAATATAAAGCGATTAATTTATTAATTAAAAATAAGAAATTTACATATGTAACATTTATTGTACATATTTACGCAGTTCTTTTTATGTTTCTTTTAAATTTCTATTAAATGAAGTAGAATTCATGATATATTTTTACGATACAATTTTTTTTAACTCAGTTGAATTAAAACGAAAAATTTCTCTTATTCATAATTCTAAATAAAATAACATTCATGATGCATTTTTAAATGAAATAATGGATTTTCTACTCACAATTCTGGATAGTATTCATGGCCCATTTTTTAAATTTTAATCTATTTCAATCCATTTTTGTTTGCTGGGTTAATTCTCTGGTTGTCTTCTCGGTAAAACGAAAAGACATCGACTAAAAGACATCTCTTCGTATCACCGAAAAGAATGTAGAAAAAATATCTTTTATCATTCACCCGTGAGCAGTACGGATCGCCACCAGACGGATGTGGTGGAGTTCGGGTTCTCGTGTTTGAAAACCATACGGGATAGAATAAAAGGTGCTGTATTATGAGAAATATAACTTGTGTTCTGACGAATACTCATGAAATATTTTTTGAAAGCAAGTCCTCAAGTCTCAAGGAGACTATGATGAAAGATGATGGCTCTTGTACACATCACACGCCAAACATTGTAGGCATAATGGCATATATATTGATACATAAATGAAATGTATATTGAGTCATATAATTTCGTTTAGTTTTGTATCAAAATTAATTCAGATATCTAATGTTATTAAACGTTACATGTGCCAAAATATCAAAAAGAAGTCCTAAGGACAACTAAAAGATGTTTACAGAAGTCATCTTTTAATAATCTTTCAGACGACTTTGTGTTCCTTGGATTGTAACCGTACTCGCGAGCAACGGCACAACTTCGTCGCGTGTTCTTAGTACTCAAAAATACGCAAAAGTATCTTCTCTCCCTCAGTAACTGAATTTTGCGACAGCCAGGCGGTTTTTCGGCCAAAATTGTAATTCTTATTACTAAATTGGGCGCCAGGCACGAGAGAGCGTGCCACTCTTTCCGAAATCTCCTCACTTTTGCCCGTAAGCGATTCGCGACGGTAGGCGGTGGGTCGCAAGAGGTGTGGGAAAGGACCCCGCACAAACCTTATGGGAAGTGGCCCTCGGTTAAATTCGCTCAAATTGATGTATGTTGTAGCCCTTAATGTTCTGATGAAAAGTCTCCATGGCCACAAAGCTTGAAACTCAATAGTTTTTTCTACACGTACATTCTAAGTCAGGGCTCGGCACGAAATGCACATTTCGGCCGATTTTCGAGTCGGCTCCGCCTCCCGCTATTCCCCTCACCGCACCGTCCCGCGCGCAATCCAAATGCCAATCGACGCTTAGGAATGTACTAAGGCGCTCGTAGACGTAAGGGACATTCGTTCGGGGCGCTCGA
>NW_017300232.1:174500-195593 GCF_001594075.2 Trachymyrmex cornetzi
CTACGCGACGCGATACTAAACGATAACGCAACTACTATAAGCGTCGTTACGCGACACGACGAGACTCGACAACGTGACTACTCCACGCGTTTCTACGCGGCCCTAGGCTCCCGACGGGCGTCCGTCCGGCTCCTCAAGGGTGGCCGGGAATTCTGGCCTCCTCCGGTGCTCTGCAAGGGGTGCATGGTGAAAGTATGGTCCCTTTGGTATGCGACCGCGGTTACAAGCAATGATATGAAATGATACAACCTGCTAATCCGGGCTCCCGGATGTGCGTCCTTCTCCCTTAGCTTCTTCGACCGTCCTTACGATCCGGTCCTTCTTCTGTCTTCCTTCCAAGGGTGGCGAGCGAGACGGCACGATGATACAACGACATTTCACCGCAGCTGCCGAGCGTGATCCGTGGCGCGCCTACGCTTCCTGATACGCTTTGTCATTACGCAAAAGAAAGGCTAATATAAAAGAAGAAAATCTGCCGAGTAAAATAAGTGGCGCGAGTTCTAACGCACGTTCGCAGGTGCGCTTGCACACGCGCTCGCGTGCGCCTTCACCTACGCGCTCGCTCTTCGAGCCGGTAGGAAGCGCGAGTCCGCCATCGACGAGTCCACACAGTGACGGACAAAATGTCACGTCACAGGATATATAACAGATTTCTGTTAGACATCATAAATACGAACTCTATATGTTAATAATATACTTAGGATATCATAAAGACATGCAATTTGAGAAATCTTTTAGATATCATTGTTGTTATTTTTTTTCTGTTCTCAAAAAATAGCATATTAGATAACATTTAAATATCTTTATGTGACCTTTTAGAAATTTCTCTAAGTTATAACAGATTCAGAAATAAGATATCTTTTAGAAACATTTTTAATAACATATTGTTATGTGGGATTGTAATAAGAATGATGTTATCGGAAACAATGTATTCCTTTGGCTATGTATATAGGGTATAGACGACGTGATTGTTTCTGTTAAAAAGTACAAATATAATGCAAAATTGTAATATAAATAAGCAATCAGTAATACAATCAATAATAACTGTTATTTTAACAGTCAAAAATAATAAAAAAGCCCATCAGAGCCTACATCAGTTGTTCGGATACACAGGAAACACTTTGTTTTCATGTGAATATAACAAATCAATTCAAATAAACGTTTCAGCCCTTTAATTTGGGTCCTTATCAATATAAATATAAATCTAATTATATAAATAACGCAAAATCCAAAAAAGTGATTTCCGCCATTTTAGCTCGTTCTTCTTTATCCAAATGCCAAATTAGCTATGCAAAATGATTATCACAAATATTAACTTACACAAAAATAATATAATAATTTACATAACTTAAAACGGAGTCAGATGCAATGCGTCAAATATTAAACTTATACAATAAGAATATAAAAACTTACATAAAATAAAAACGGAATCCAGTACATCGCGTCAAATAATAGAATCACATCGCACATCAAATAGTCAGATTTACTATGTAGTCAATCACAAGAAAGAAAACAAAAAGAAAAAACAATACACAATACATTGTTTTTCATAGACTTTTTATTAGAGAATCTCGGAGATTAAACAAAAAATTTTTATGGTTAATAAAAAGACACGATCGTGATAAAGAAGAAATAATAAAGGATATTTATTATTATGTAGTAGACAATAGTGTGAATACTAATATATCTGATGTTGTGATGGCAGTAATACTCTTTCAACATAAATTTCTTTTCCAAAAACCAAAAAATACAAATATAAACACTGAAATGGTTAAAGTAAATTTATCTGCTTCCCAATTTAAACACATTTTATATGATATTTTTGAAGTTAATGATAAATGGTTCAAAATCTTAGCAATGTTAATACCATGGAAAGTCAAAGCATTGTTATGGCCGCAGCACAGACTCTTGCATAACGCATAATGCATAGTGCATAAAGAAATCAACCAATAAAAATTCTTCTTTTCCATGGAATGGGAGGAAAGAAAAGATTCTGATTAGTTGATTCACTTATACACTATGTGTTATGCAAATGTCTGTGCTGCGGCCTTTACAATTAGGTGAGAATTTCTGCTTGCCAACGTTCAACATTAGAAACACCATGATTGAATTTGTTAAACACATCGAGCATAATTTTTTCAAATTAAAATTACCTTTAGTTAAGGGGATTAAGCAAGCTAGTTCCAAAAAAACCGATATAGAGAAACGAATTTTTCTTTTAATCACAACTACAAAATCATTTGTTAAAAACAATCCACAAATACTTTTTACAAGGGCAGATAAGGGTAATGTAGCACTTGACAGGATGGAATACGTACAAAAAATGGAAATGTTACTATCTGATATTGAGACTTATAAGACATTGACGCACAACCCTGTTAACAAATTGTTAACACAACTTAAGACGTTATTAAGGGGTCGATCCTCTACTTCCATAGCAACGCGGTTTCGTTGAGAATTCTGTGTATAACAAATTAAACTCTTCTAACTCTATGTGTATTTTCGGAAGATCATATGCAAGAGGTTGCATATGATCTTCCGAAAATACACAAAGTAGGATATCCACTTCGTATTATAGTTTCTTCAGTGGGGGAGTCCTCTCCATAATCTGGCCTCTTTTTAAAATAAAATATTACATAAAAGTATACCAGCAGCTAATAGTTTTATCAAGAAGAGTTTTCATTTGACTAAACACATTTCTAACTTGATTATTTCTGATAATGAAGTTCTTTTATCTCTTGACGTGGTTTCATTATTCACAAATGTTCCTATTGACTTGGTATTTGAAGACATAGAGAGGAGATGGCATTTCATTGAAAGAAACACGAACATCCCCAAAAGGGAATTTTTTAAAGCCTTGGAATTAGTTCTTAATTCAACATTTTTCAGTTTTAATGATAAATTTTATAAACAGATTGGTGTACCGATGGGTTCACCATTGTCACCCATTGTAACTGACATTGTTATGCAAGATCTTGAAACGAAAGCATTGCAGGGTCTTTCAATTTCGCCATCCTTTTATGTAAGGTATGTTGATGACATTGCGCTAGCATATGATGCGTCACACACTGGTGAAGACTTTTAATTCTTTCCATACCAGGTTAAAATTTACAACTGAAATAGGCGGGGACAGATTAAATTTTCTCGATGTCAGCCTAATAAAAAAGGAAAATTCTCTGATTCACAATTGATACCACAAATCTACCTTTTTTGGTCGTTATTTAAATTATTTTTCTAGACATCCTTTGTGCCAGAAAGTGGGTACAATTATTGATTTAATTGATAGAGTTCTTTCTTTGTCCCACCCGATTTACCATCAAGAAAATTTTGAATTAATAATTAAAATTCTTTTAAATAATGGATATTCATTAAAACTCATATTCTCAAAAATAAAAAATAGGTTGTCAAAAAAATTTAAATAATGGAATGACTAGTGTAATACACCTAAAGATGAGACAACGGATAAAAAGGAAGATAAAATTAATCACAGATTTTTTACAGTCCCTTTTATACCATTTTTGTCTGAAAAGATAAAAAAAATTTTTAAAAAGAATCCTTAGTACGAATGGCTTATAGGGGTGTTAATAATCTTAGGGGATATTCATCAGAGGGCATAAAGATGTTCGTCCTAAATTATCTCATATAGATGTGGTATACAGGATTAATTGTCGGGAATGTGAAGCATTATATGTAGGCCAAACAGGTAGATGTTTGAAGACACGCATAAATAAACATATAAATTGGAATACTACACAACATTCCGTAATTACAGAACACAGAGTCAGTCATCAGCATGATTTTGATTGGGAGAATGTAAAGATTTTAGGAAAGGGTGTTCAATAAAAGATTGATTTCGGAAAAGATTCATGTAAAGCAGCAGAGGCAGGGTTTGAATTTACAGAATGATACGTATTCATTAAACCCACTATACTTGGAATTGTTTGCGGAATCTTGACGTTGTTTCTCCTCTTTGTTCTTAGTTTTAGTTTTATTTTTATTTTCATTTCAATAACTAAGTGACTTTATTGTTTTGACTCTTATTTCATAACTGACTGTCGACACCACAAGACCTTTACGTCGAGTCGCAAGATATGCTTACATGCAAGCTAATATAATTAAAATTCAGATTAATTATTTTAATAATTCTCTAATTATTCGTTTTTTCTTTTTGTTTTCTTTCTTGTGATTGACTATATAGTACATCTGACAATTTGATGTGCGATGTGATTTTATTATTTGACGCAATGTACTGGATTCCGTTTTTATTTTATGTAAATTTTTATATTCTTATTGTATAAGTTTAATTTTTGACGCATTGTATCTGACTCCGTTTTAAGTTATGTAAATTATTATATTATTTTTGTATAAGTTAATATTTGTGATAATCGTTTTGCATAGCTAATTTAGCATTTGGATAAAGAAGAACGAGCTAAAATGGCGGGAATCACTTTTTTGGATTTTGCGTTATTTATATAATTAGATTTATATTTATATTTGTTGGGTTTTACATTTGTAGATAGTCAGAAGTCTTCAAATAATACATACTCTTCCTTTATAAAACTAACGGAATATTTATTATAGCAGCAGTTAACAGAGAGAGAGAGAGAGAGAGAGAGAGAGAGAGAGAGAGAGAGAGAAGTAGAGCTGAACCAAAAAATTATTACAGATGATAACTAACTAGAGACGCAGACCAAACAGAAAACTAAGAGTGCGTACGCATCGATCACAGCGCCACATTGTTTCACACACTTATGGCGCCAACGTAAAATTAACATAAACGAACAATTATTCTCTACACCTTCTCTTAATTGTTAAACTATCTTTTACCAACGCTTACTACTAAATTTTAAAACTAATGCTTAAAACTAAATCTGTGATCATTTTGTTGACTCAGTTTACAAATTTACTTTTATGAATCTCAAATTTGTTCTGTCCTAATGCTTTGGTAAAAATGTCTGCAAGCTGTGTATCAGTTGGACAATATTTTACATTTATCAATCTTTCAGAAATTTTTTCATTTATGAATCTATATCTTACGTCGATATGTTTGCTTTTTTTGTTTCCTATGCCGTTCTTAAACAGATGTGTGGTGCTCGATATTTAAAGTTGCTTTAACTGATTTACCTGTCAACTCTTCAATTAGGTATTTAAGATGCAAGATGCAAGATTATTTCCTTGTAACATTCTGCCGCTGCAATATACTCTGCTTCTGTACTCGATAATGTTATTAGGGATTGCCTTTCAGAGCACCAATTTATAGGACCGCCTGAATATATTATAACGAAACCGGTTGTGCTTTTTCGAGTCTCTACATCTTCTGCATAATCAGAGTCTGCATAATCTATTAACTCTTCCGCATCTTTACTGTTATTTGCATTATAACTAATACCTCAGTTTTTAGTTGCGTTTATATATCTTAACATTCTTTTTATTGTTACATCCAACCCTGAGTATTGGGGAGAGAGGAAGATGGAGAGGGTACGGAAGGACGGTTGATTCAATCTCACAGGTATACGCACGGAAGCGTACAGCTGTGAGTCGTTCGCACTATTTTAAAGTCCCAGAATGAGAGTCAACGTCCTGAAGGGACGCTATGACACCTGTTTCAATGGACAGTGCGAGCGTTGGCCCAACTTTTTAGGTCAAGGAACTTAATCCTTTTGACCTGGGATTGGACCTCGTGTAATCTTAGGCGTTATAGGGAACGGGATACGAGTGGGGCGATTTAAAAATTATTCGGAGGAATCTTTAGTAAAATTTTAAAAACTATTTATTTCAATAAGGCTAAAGCTAATTTACATAATTAAGCTAAGTCTAGTTACAATGATCTTAAAATTATGAGTGAGCGTGTGTAGCGTTTTCGTTGATAACAAATTTCATGTGTGCGTGCGGGTGTGCGTGTGTATGTGTAGGAGAGGAGGAGGTGATTATTGAGTGTTGGTGGCAAGGAAGGAAGTCCATGGACAAACAGGGATTAGGTGTCTCAACTGGACGAGGAAAGGGGAGGAATTTCCAGGGACGTAAACTGTGATCAGTCTGTCCCTTTCGTTGGAGGTGGATGCGAACAACTGGACGATCCAATCCCAATCGGCAGATTGAGGATCGGGGTGGACAGGAGGGAAAGTTGGGAGCTGATTAAAGGAGGAAGGGTGAGTTGGGAGCTGGTCAAGAAGGGAAGGAGAAGGAAGGAATCGTTCCTCGAAGGGCGGGGGAGAGTAATCGAGGATCTCGAGGACGCCAGGGTCGAGGATTGGAGGTCGAGCGGTTCTGTGAGTGTTGGTGTGGGCGAGTACGACACAGGTGTATAGTTGATCGGGTCGCCGAGAGCTAGTGGTGTTAATGGAGATACCCTTTCGGGTGACCGCGGCATTACGATCACGGTAGGGCGGCTGCAGGTCGGCTCTACCGGTATTGGATCGTTAGGTACCGGACGGTTCCGCGAACTCCGGCGGAGATAGGGAGTTCGTCCACGTTTGTTCTTGTTCGATTGAGACCGCACTATAATTGAGTAAATAGTTGAACTATTTATATATATATATACATATATGTATGTATTTTTGGTCGCGTGCGCGCTAGTACAAAAAGGGGGGTGGGGGAAGGTGACATGCAATTGTAGACTTACTGGTGATGCTGATTATGGTCGAGTGAGTCGGTTCCCAGCGTCCACGTAAGCCCAGCCAAGGATAGCAGTGGCGGGTGTCTGCCCTCTATAACTTCAGAGGTCACCGGACCAGTCAAATAATGGGTTGCGCGAGTTGAACTTTCGCGAACCTTGCGTGGATTTGACTGCTTTATAACTTCCGACGTGACTACTTGGAATTACCGCGCACTTCCGACGGTTACTATTAAACTGTATCTATTGTGAACTAGCGACGTGGATTCGGCAACTGTTAAGATTTTTCTGAGACTCTACGCTTCCGCGGGGCCTCTATTTATACCCCGAAAAAAGGGCGTAGTGCCCTTTGTCTAGGATGCAATAGTTAGTTGCAATGTCGCGCGAGATTTACGATTTTTAAGATATACTATTGTTGTTAATCTAAAGTACACTGTTAAAAGAGGTTTAGAGAATAAAAGGAATGATTTATGTTTTCTCTAAAAAGGGGCAAGATTGCTTTAAGCGAGTGATCAATTCCGTCATCCTCGCGGAAAATATGGCTAAGTAAACAGCTATGAAACGTTATCTCATGTTTTTATGGTTTTTGTGACGACGCGGCGCCTGTTTTTCTGAAGGTGGAATTGTTGGTCAACAATTCGGACAATAGCTTGAATTTTTATCATCGCGTGACTTAGGTCCGTTTGTGATATTTTTCGCAATCTTGTCCCTTTTAGGCCTGCGTTAGTGTTGTTATTTTTCCGGGTTGATTGACGTTTACGAGTTTTTCGCGAAGCTTGGGTGGTCTGTTATTCAATTTTTATAAGGGGACCCCTGCTCGCGTCTTGCAGGCGCCAATCGTAGTTGCGGCGGAGCCGATTCTCTCGAAAGAAAAGAATCTGCGTCTGCAGGACGTAACATTATATTTGCTACATCTTGTTTAGTCGGTTTATCTAAATGTCTACTTGCATATCCTATGACTTAGGCCACATCAGATCTTGTTTTGCAGGTTAAATACAAGATGCTTCCAACGTTTTCTCGATATGGAAAAACCTTGTTGATTTCCTCGCTTCCGTCATCATTGATCAATATAGGAGTATTTACAGGTTTTGAGTTTTCCATATTGAACATCTTGACTACATGTTCTGCATAACTTGATTGCGTTAATTTGAGATCTTTTCCTTGTTGTATAATATTTCTATACCTAAAAAAGATTTTATACTTTTACATATGCTTATTTGAAATTCCTTACCTAAGTCACTCAATAGTTCGTCTGTAATCTGTCTATTTTGCCCTGTAATAAGTCCGTCGTCCACGTAGATTGCCAATATCAGTGAATTATCCTCAGTTTTGTATATACACGGTTCTGTCTTAGTTGATTTTAATCCCTTGGTTTTAAGAAAGATGATGAAGCGCTGATTCCACTTTAATGAAGCTTGTTTAAATCCGTACAAAGCCTTGTTAAGTTTACATATTTTATTGTCGCCATCATATCCTTCAGGGAACTTCGTAAAGATCTCTTTATCTAGATTTCAGTAGAGCAATTCAATTTTTATATCAAATTTTACAATAAGTCTCCTGTTTTTGTAGCGATTACAAGTAGTATCCTCAGAGAGCTACTATTCACTACTGGACTAAATGTTTCCTCAAAATCTATTCCATGAAGTTGTTTGCATCCCCTTACCACCAACCGTGCTTTATATTTTCCGTTATCCTTTATCTTGAAGACCTATTTGTTGCTCGGGTTTTTCTCGTTCTTTGCTTCAGTTCTGTCTACAATTTTCTAAGTATTATTTTCTTCTAGCAAATTTTTTTCTTCTATTGCTTTTCTTCAATTTTCTCTATCTGGTCCTGTCGTAGCTCCTTGATATGTTAATAGTACGCAGTCTTTAAATTTATTTGGAATCTTCTTTATCCGTTTTCCACGACCAAGTTCTTTTAGTTCTTCTTCCTTTTTTGTTCTTCTTGTACGTTTTCTTCTTCAGTCTTTGAATCTGTAACTACATCTTGGTGCTGTTCAGAGAAGATTTTTTCGTTTCTAGACACGTTCTTCAAGTCGTTTTCGATTTCCTCTTGTTCCCCGTTTAATTTTTCAATTTTTTCTTCTTCTGTATTTATATTTATTCTAACTAATTTATTTTCTGATTTATTTTCTTCAGTACATTTTACATTCTTTGAAATTATTGCTTTTCTTCTTTCTTGATCATATAATCGATATCCGTTTGGAGCATAACCGACGAAAATGTATTTTCTGCATCTATCATCTAATTTTTTTAATGGTGTCAATATCTTTGTATAAGCGATAGAACCAAAAATATATAGTCTCGATAGATCTGGCCTTTGTGAAGTCCAACTTTCAACCGATGTTTCTTGAATTGCTTCAGTAGGGCTTCTATTTGTTAAATATGAGGCTGTACGAACTGCTTCCCCCCAGAAACTTTCAACTATTCCAGCATCTATGAGTAAGGCTCTCGTTTTTTCAATTAATGTTCTGTTCATATGTTCTGCCTTTCCGTTGAGTTGTGGGGTATATGATGTTGTAATATCTAAAGTTGTTCCTCTTTGTCTGCACCAGGTTTTAAAACCTTCGTTGACGTACTCATGTCCATTGTCGCATCTTAGTTTTGCAATTTTTAGATTTCATTTTGTTTCCACCTGATTTGCATATTTTTTTACCATATCAGCTACTTTGTATTTTCCTTCAATTAGATAGACCATGACAAAATGTGTGTAATCATCTTTGAAAGTTATCATACATTTCTTCTTATCCCAAATAGTAGGATCCACTGGACCACACACGTCCGTATGGATTATTTCAAAAGGTCTCTTCGCTCTCGTTCTCTTCTCACCGAAAGGTATTCTTGTTTGTTTAGCTTTATGACAAGTCTCACATACGTTATCTAATAACGTTTTCGATTGAGAAAAAGTTAGTGCGCACCAGTGCGCACTCAGTTCACACCAACATTGGACGAGTTTCATGGGTTGCACTGAATAGTGCAAGTTCAAAAGAACACGCCAAGATTTTCAGTGCTAAAGCTGAAGTGCCATTTCAAGTTGTAAGATTGTAAGGGCTTGACTAGACTGCAGGAAGAACGCAGAAAAATAACTTCGATATCTCATGTTCATAACTTTAAGTAATGATTTTTTACTATATGTAATTAAATAATATATAAGATAGCAAGAATATCATATATGTACATACTTATCAATAATTGTACACATTTGTATATGTTGCGTTTTCAGTTTAACCGCGCAGATTTACTTGCCCCTACTGTATATCCTTATACTGTGACCCCTGTTAAGCTAGTCCCCCAACCAGCGATAAATGAATTCTAACTGTTGTGTCCTTTGGGTATGCTTTGTTCTCAGGATATGTATTCCTAATGATAGGTTTACTGAATATGCGTAAAACGATAGTTTATTATACAAAGAGTCTTGTAATAGGCGTAACAGTAGGAAGAAGTCTGTCTGGCCACGTGTGTCTCCGGCAACCTCGCTTGCGTCGTCTTCTGCGCGTGCGCCTGCAGGGCGACCAACGCGCGTGGGCCCCCAAGGGCCCCAACACTCCTCTCCTACTAAGCGGAGTGCTTCTCCTAGGGGCGGAACCCAGCTAGCTTCCGATAATCCGGGCGGGCGTCTCCTGCTAGACGACTTGAACGCCGAACTGTTGGTTCCTCCCTGACTTGGGCTGGAGGGTCTACATTGCTGGCGAAATTAGCCCCCTCGAACGGAAGTTGACAAGGAGGGGGATCCGCTGTTGGATTTTGCATCGTTGGAAGTAGGCCCTCGGCGTCACTATCAGTCCTCTCGGAAGGGGAAACCGTCCGATTCCAGATTTGATTAAAGTGCCGCTTTATAAGGCCATTGTCAACCTTGATACGAGCAATCGTCGATCCAATAATGTTGACTATCTTCCCAGGAACTCGGCGACCGTTGGAGAGTTGAACCAACACCTGCTGTCCCGGAAAGAAACGGCGAGTCTTTGCACCGTGATGGGTATCAAAATGTTTCTTCATTTTCCTCTGCGAATGAGACAAAATTGGTCTGGGCTTTTCTGTAACGGTGAAAATGTCCAAGGGAGTTCTAAACTTGCGTCCAAAAAAAATCTCAGCTGGGGATTTACCGTCAGGAGCTGCTTCGCATGGTGTATAATTATACGTGTACAAGATTTGGTTCATCTTTGTTTCCCTTTTCGATGGAACCTGTAACTCCAAAGAACGCTTTAAAGTATTTACCATTCGCTCCGCTAAACCATTTGACTGAGGGTGTCCTGGAGGACTGCGTAAATGTATTATATTGAACTCTGTGCAGAGTTGAGCGAACTCAATTGCCGTGAATTGCGTGCCATTATCAGATACAACCACTTTGGGTGGACCATACTTGAAGAATAATCGGCGTAGATATTTACAAGTAGCAGTTGCGGTAATTGTTGAAAACCACTCGGCATCTACGAATCTAGAGTAGCTATCAACGATAACAAGGAACCAATGTCCTTGTATTGGGCCAGCAAAATCCATGTGAATTCGGTCCCACGACGATTTGGATTCGGGCCATGGGTGAAGTGGTTCCTTGATAGGATTTGATGCAGTCTCCGCGCAATGTTTGCAGCACTTGACAAACTTTTCAATATCAGCTTGCATGGCCGGCCAATAGAAATAACGTCGGGCCAACTGAACCATGCGACGAATACCTGGGTGTGCTATATGTAATTGTCGGAGCACATCCGGTCGAAGACTATGTGGTATAACAATCTTGTCATCCGACACGAGTGTCCTGTCCACAACAGATAAGTAGTCGCGACGGCGATAATACGGAAGTAAGTCACTGTCTTTAGCGTCAGAACGTAGCCAATCCGTCTGTAGGCGATCGATAACCTCGGCCAGAATTCCGTCCTTGTATGTAGCTCGTTGCAGCTCTTCACGAGTTGTCTTAGGCAGAAAACGACCTGATTCTAGAATCAACTGTTGAAGTTCCGTTTCTATTTCCTGTAGCGAAGCAATAACTTCTTCCAATTCCGGATCGGTGGAACCTACTTTGGCTTCTTGAATAAGTCTGGACAAGGCGTCTGCTTGACCAAAATGCTCAGATTTGACATATTCTATATCAAAATCATAGCCAATAAGGCGGAGTGCCCATCGCTTCAAGCGGTTTGCCGTGCGAGTATCTAATCCCTTTGTCTTAAACGAGCGGAACAGAACCAGAAGAGGTCGATGGTCTGTTTGGAGTATAAAATGTCGGCCATATAAAAATTTTCTAAAACGCTCAACGGCAGTAACTAATGCCAAAGCTTCTTTTTCAATTTGACTATAACCTTGTTGCGTTTTAGTCAAAGCCTTTGACATGTGGAAAACAGCCTTTACTTGTCCATCCGCGTAGCGTTGAAGCAGAACACCGCCGATACCTGTTGGACTTGCATCCGCAGCAACAATTAATGACTGTTGAGGATCGAAATGTGCAAGTATAAGTGGACCGGTTAACACTTCCTTAATCTTAAGAAAAGCTTTCTTGCATGCCGAATTCCAGACAAAAGGGGCGTCCTTTTTTAATAAGAGTTCTAAAGGAGCCTTTAAACGATGTAGATTAGGAACGAACTTTCCGTAATAATTTACCAATCCAAGAATCGCTCTCACTTCCTTTGTATTATTAGGTTCTCTCATAGAACATATTGGTTTGATACGTGCTGGATCTGGTTCAATACCTTTACTAGAAATTACAAAGCCTAAATACTTTACTGAGGATATATGAAACTTGCATTTTCCAATGCCTAGTCTGAATCCCCACTCTTGGAGACGATTCAAAATCTCGTTAAGACGCATGTCATGTTCTTCCCGATTTCGACCACAAATGAGGATATCATCGAGGTAAACCACAACGCCTGGGATACCAGCAAGAGCTTGCTCTAAGGTGCGTTGAAAAATTGCTGGGGCTGGCTTCAGACCAAAAACCAGCCTATTAAACATGAACAATCCTCGATGTGTATTGATAGTAGTCAAGGGTTTACTTTCTTCGTCCAATTTTAATTGAAAGTATGCATCCGACAGATCCAGTTGTGTGAAAATGGTATTTCCCTGAAGCTTTGCCAAAATATCCTCTATATTTGGAATAGGGTAGTCATCTGCATCTAAAGCATTGTTCAATCCCGTGGAATAATCAGCGCAAATACGAATTTTTCCGTTAGGTTTCCTTGCAACGACAATGGGGGCTGCCCATTCTGATGTATCCACGGGTGTCAAGATCGCGTTTTCCACTAGTCGATCAAGTTCGACACTGAGCTGTTCCTCTAGCGCTAGCGGCACTGGACGTCGTGGCGCGTGAGTAGGATGAGCATCCGGCTTAAAGCGTAGCTTAACGCTTGACTTAGTGCATTCTCCTAATTTATCACTGAAGAGACTTGGATATTTATTAAGCAACGATGTATTCTTTATCTCATTTATCATGCAGTCAGCACCCGTGACTCCCTCGTCGTATTTTACTAATTTGAGTTCATCAATAACTTGTGCACTAATGAGTGCTGTATTAGGACGACTTAAAACAATGACAGAAGCCTTGGTGGAATTTCCGTTGTAAGAACACGTCGCGTGAAAGGTTCCTTCTGTCTTAATCCTTTGCCCTGAGACGCTTACACAAGAAGATTTGTACAGTTGCAGCGTAGGGCATCCTAATTTAGTCTATACCTTTGTTCCGATTGTTGTTATGTCCGCGCCAGTATCCAGTTGCATTTTTATCTTTTTACCGTTTAGCAAAATTTCGACGTATTTACGATGCTTGAGAGAAGCTCCTGAAACATTTTTCAGATAAATTGATTCAATTTTCTTCTTACCTTTAGAGCGACAGACTTTTGCAATATGGCCAGTCTTTTTGCAAATTCTACAGTCCGCTTTCTTAAACGGACAGTCTTCTCTTGGATGTGTCGTAAGGCCACAGCCGTGACATTGCGAAGATGTTACTTTCTTCAAAGGCTGCTTGGTGCGACGCTTGGCTTCCTTGTTTGTACTTTTAGTTCCGGACCATTTTTGTACGGCATTAACCTCGTTGCTATTGGTCCTCGACGCGTTTTACATCCGCAGAACGTACTACATGGGCGTAACAGATTTCTCTAATATCACTATAAGTGCAATTTTCTTTTTCCGCTGTAATTTTAAACAAGAGGGCACGTTCAGTGTGATAAGCATGATCGCTAAGTGCAATTGCAGTAAGCAAAATTTTGAGCTGGTCTATATTGAAATTATTAATTTCGAAAGCATCTCCCAGAATGCTTATTCGATCAAGAATATCGATTACCGCCATAGGCGGCGTTGCCCGAAAATTAAGCGCTTCGAAACGGCGTTGAAAAAGCGACTTGTTGTCATGAAATTGCTTTTTCAGCTGCTTCACAAGGTCAGAGAAATTCAAATCGTATGGCTTTACAGGCGACAAACGGCTTAATAAACGTTGGTATTCATCATCGCCCAAGGCGTTAAGAAGTAACTGCTTACGTTCCTCTTCGATTAAACCTTTTGCACCATCCGTAAAGGTGCCCTCGTGGCGTTCGTACCACAACGTAAAGGTTTTTCCCTTATCCGGCTCGTGAATAAATTTGCCCAAACGCTCAGCAAGGTTTGAGAATTGAGAAGATTTAGCCAGAGGGGCGGAAACAACGCTGTCCAAAACCGTTGATTGCGAAGAAGTAGAAGTGAGGTTACCTTGCGTTTGCTGCAAAAGCGTTACCATGTGTTTCTGCGAATCAGCTAACTGTTGCATGAGAATCTGCTGGCTCTGAGCAAGCTGCTGTTGACTTTGAGTTAACGCAGTTAATAGCTGTTCCATCCTGAGATCATGCCCGTGGTTCGTCTAACCTCAAACTTGAGTCTCGAGTCCGCAGCGCCAATTGTTGTGTCCTTTGGGTGTGCTTTGTTCTCAGGATATGTATTCCTAATGATAGGTTTACTGAATATGCGTAAAACGATAGTTTATTATACAAAGAGTCTTGTAATAGGCGTAACAGTAGGAAGAAGTCTGTCTGGCCACGTGTGTCTCCGGCAACCTCGCTTGCGTCGTCTTCTGCGCGTGCGCCTGCAGGGCGACCAACGCGCGTGGGCCCCCAAGGGCCCCAACACTAACACATACCAAAATTAAGTGCTAATTAGATGCTAATTAGGTGCTGAAGTACGAAATTAGGTGCTCGAACCGTTTGGCAGAAAAAAAAATTTTTTTTGGGTGGCTAGCTTAATATTAAGTTAGCGACCCCAATAAAAAAAAGATAATTATTGCGTAACTAAACAAAACAAATACACTAGAATTAGATGCTAATTAGGTACTCCAAGGAACGACCAAAATAATTCGAAAATACATATCGTATACAGAATTATATACAGAAATTAAGCGTCAGTCGAACAGTCGGCTCATAAGAGAGAAGTTGCCTTAAAAAATTAGGTGCTCCAACAAATTTGGTGTCAAAATGTTTGTTCTTAATATTATTTAAGGATATCTAGTCGTCGAATTAGGTGCTCGTTCCGTTTGGCAGAAATTCGACCTCGAACATAGATTGCGCCTAATTTATTATGATAGGGTAAACTAGGGTATTATGGCCATACGGAAAAGATGGCCATAAGCCATAATTTCTCCAATAATTGATAAATAGTGCATTTTTATAGTCATTATTAAAAATAATCAATATTTACAGTAGTTCATATGAGTACACTATTCAAAATAACAATATTATAAATTGTGACGTGACATTTTGTCCATCACTGTGCGAAATTGTCGACGGCGGACTCGCGCTTCCAACCGGCTCGAAGGGCGATCGCGCAGGCGAGTGCGCACGCGAGCGCGAGTGCACAAGCGAGCGCGCGTGCAAGCACACCTGCGAACGTGCGTTAAAACTCACGTCATTTATTTTACTCTACAGAGTTTCCTCTTCTTGTGTTAGCATTTCTTTTGCGTAATGATAAAGCGTATCAGAAAGCGCAGACGCGCCACGGATCACACTCGGCAGCTGTTGTGAAATTTCATTGTATCATCGTACCGTCTCGCCGGCCCCCCTTGGAAGGAAGACAGAAGAAGGATAGGATTGGAAGGAAGGTCGAAGAAGCTAAAAGAGAAGGACGCACTTACGGGAGCTCGGATAAGCAGGTTGTATTATTTTATATCATTGCTCGTAACTGCTGTCGCACACAAAAGGAACAATACTTTCACCATACACCCATTGCAGAGCACCGGAGGGGGCCAGAATTCCCGACCTTGAGGGGCCGGACGGACGTCCGTCGGGAGCATAGGGCTCCGACGGGGAGCGAGAGGAAAATCCATCCCGATCTCCTCCGCTAGGCCAGGAAGTGCGGGGGCTGTGAGCAGAGACACCACACTTGACAGGGACATCTATTGCGCGCTCGTACGAGCCAGGACTCAAGGTCGCGCGGACCTGCACGGCGAACCGTGATACGCGGAAGCCAATCAGCGCGACTACCTCCCCCCGAAGGAGTGGGAAAGCTAAGCAGCCTGCGAGAATCCGCCGGGAGCTTCCGGGCCTCACTCTTTCTGTGGACGAGCGAGCCGTGAGACTTGTGAGGGAAGTGCGAGTTCGCAGCCGAGAAGCCCGAGACCGAGGGGACGAAAGCGTATTGAGAGGAAGTGACGTGAGAAGACGACGAGGGCGAAACGAGCGTTGCGCTTGTACGCTGCCGACCGGGATAGGTCGCCGGGTGGATCGCACGTAAGCCAGCTCGCATCGTGACGATAGATCGGCGTAATGGCCGCCGTGTAGAGCCGCGGACCCGCGAGCCACGTGCCATCCTTCCGAGTCTTGGAAGTAATTAGCAGTCGCATTTCGAGAGTTACAGTAAAGAGAAAAATATTCATTGCTGAGTGGAGGTAAATTCGAGTCGTTCGGAGAGGATCGAGGGCCGAGTCGCGCTCGTTTAGTATCTCGTCGCGTCAGACGCTCACGGTAATTGTGTCACCGAGCATTGTACTGTCACATCGGAACGCGTATTGTTGCGTTGCCGAGTTAACTTCCGTTGTTACCGAGTAGAGTCCGTTTCCGGGATTCGCGTTTTCGAGTAGAGACGTGTCGCAAAGAGGCGCTCGCTATACTCGCATCGCACCATCGCCGTGGCGTCGGCCGCGGGCCGGCGTTACACGTCCGGAAGTCTGGTAGTACAGCGGGTACGAGTTCTTGCCGGTTGTCGAGGGGCGGGCGTCTGACACCGTCAGAAGATACCGCGGGGAAGGTCGGGGCTCGTGCTGTAGCTTATGACCGGCGTCCGGCGTTAGAAGTTAGCGGCTCTCTGTGCGAGTACCGAGAGTATCGAGTAGAGCGGAGGGGCGAAGCTCCGGAAATTATTGGCAATTACGTCACCAATGTAATTAGAGGGTCCCACTTTACCATATTTTTCTAAATATACTTGTTTTTATTATTACATCCTTGCGTGTTATTCTTGTAGCCTATCTCTCTCGCCCTCCGACAAATTTCCCACACCTCTTGCGACTCACCCCTGCCCTCGCGAATTGGTTACGGACAAAAGTAAGGAGATTTCGGAAAGAGGGGCACGCTCTCTCGTGCCTGGCCCCCAACTTTGTAATAAAAATTACGATCTTGGCCGACCATCCGCCTAGCTGTCGCAAAATTTGGTTACCGAGAGGAAATTGACACTTTTGCGTAAGAGGAGAACGAAGAACACGCGACGAAGTTGTGCCGTTGCTCGCGAGTACTGTTACAAATTTGGCGCCCAACGTACGGGGCCCCGATTGAAAGAGCTAGAAAACTTTTTGTTGGTCCAGAGAGCGAGAGAGAGCAGGACAATTATATGTTACATGTTAGATTTGGCCGTTACACGTGAGCGAATTAATTCTTTATTTTCAGCTATGTTTGTTGTGCGTGTCGCGACATTAGAGAGTTAGAATTATCGCGAGTAACTTTGAAGTTTCGGCGTATTGTGTGAATAATATTCATTTACGAAAATTTTCGTGTACTTGAGGAAGGTTGTGTGTGTTGTCTCAGTTGTTGTTACACGCTGCGTGCCGATCTCACGCCGCCAGTGGTGTCGGTTGTTGTTCATACGTGTACATTCGTGTTGCGAAAATATTTTTTGGTCGTTGGGATCTCTTTGTGTCTTGATAACGAAAGTTTGGTCGACTCGTATGTTGTTGTTCCGCGACATTGAGAATTTCAAAATTTAGCGTTGAGCGGTTGTCAACTCGGAGAAATACAGATCGTTTCAAAGAGAGAGAGAGAGTCCTCGGAAGTAGCGTAGAGGGGAGAGTTTGCAGCAGGCACGTGTATCTTTCGTTTCGCGATCGATCTAGGAGCGGCTGTCGAGAAGAATCGCGATTGCTACCGACTGTGGAGAATTTCTTTATTTTTAGCCGAGAATCTTGTTACTTTATTGGCGTGGTTTCGCGTGTACGTCGCGATGACAGAGGGACCGACGCGATTTGCATGGATATTCCAGCTGTCGACGGAGGGCTTGAAGGAAGCTCTCGAACAGCGGGGACTAGACGCTGAGGGGAATACCCCCACGCTATATGACCGATTGCTTCGCTACGAATTAGAGATCCCGGTGGATCACGATACGAGCAGGTCGAGTGCGGAGGATGTCGCGGCGGGACATTTGCGCCCTCCTACACCGATAAGTCCGGATAGCCCGGTTCCGCGTACCGCGGAGGCCGGGGGGCCTCGTGCGGGCCGGAGGGAAAGGCCAGGGAATCGCGTCCCTTCGCCCCCGCTTTGGATATGTGATGAGGGAACGCGATCACGTACCCGCGAAGCCAGGTGCGCGACATATCGCAGGCGTTCCGTAAGTGGAACGTGACGTTCTCGGGCGTTTGCGGAGATGACGCGGAAGCATTCTTGATGCGCGTAAAGCCCATTCTACATAAGACGCAGAACACGGATCGCAGGTCGCAAAACTAGAAACTAACCTAACGTATTTTAATTATAATATGATTATAGGACGCAGAACGCAGGACGCAGAAAGTTGGTCAACTTTCGCGTCCTGCATCTTGCGTCCTACATATTGCGGTCTGCGATCTATTACAATCTGAAATACGTTTCCCTTGCGACCTGCAACCTGCGTTCTGCGTCTTATGTAGAATGGGCTTAAGGGAGAGTCCCGCGTTGTTCCCCGTATCGGACGAAGATCTTTTGAGGTGCTTGCCTTTCTTTTTAATGGGAACAGCGCTGTATTGGTTTCGAACGCGGGGCGGGTCGTATCGAAGATGGGACGAATTCGAAGTCGCGTGGCGAGCGCGCTTCGCAAACCCGGAATTTCAATTTGCCCTGCGCGACGAGATTTGGCAGCGCATGCAGTGGGATTGTGAACCGGTCGCCGATTATATAACGTGCATGCAAGCCCTTTGCGATCGACTGGGGCCTCCGTGGAGCCTGGAGGAGCAGCTAAATTACACGCACCTGTGAGATTATTTTATTTGAATGTTGCGCGTTGATTAGTACACGGCGGCGTTGTTCAAGATGCGCAGTAGCAGCGTCTTACCGATTGCGCAGGAAGAAGACATGACGTCGTGAGAGGAGCTGTCGATTGCGTTGCGAATGTGTATGCGGCACTTTTGTTAAGACTGACTTATGTGGAAGAGAAGTAGACCAGTTTCCTCAATTGTATTGAAATATAGTTCGTATCTTTACTGCCTGAGTCTATTATTGACGTTCTACCGCAAGGAAATTCCTACAATTATTCAGAAGTGGGATCATAACCAAGATTGATCATAAGCCGTTGAACGAATTCACAATTTTCGAGTTGAAAGAGATACTTAAGAGGACGAAGTTACCAACGTCAGGGAATAAAGCGAAATTAATGGCCAGGATATTAGAGGCGGATGCTGACGGTCAATTTCGGGAGAGTAGTAGTGGAAGCGGAAACGAGCCGGCTGAAACGTTCGAGGCGGCGGAAGGAGGAAATAGCGTCGACCCAGCAGGAAACAGTGGAGAGGTGAGATCTAACCACACTGGAGATATTTTCAATCACAATGCATCATATGAGTTGGATCTACTACGTGAGAGAGATTACTGTATCCAATCAGAAGACAATGTTTTTTAAATGTTTTTTAAATGTTTATTTTTCATTAATTTTACATTTTTCACGATTCGTTTTCAAAATTCATTAATTTAACATTTATTTAACGTTTTATAAATGTTTATTTTACATGGTAATATATTATTTGATATAAATGTTCGAAAAAACATTTTTTAAACGTTTTTTTAACGTTTATTAAATGTTTATTTAACATTATTTATTCATTTGAAATAATGGTTTGAAAAAACATTTCTTAAACATTTATTTAACGTTTATTAAATGTTTATTTTACATTCATTATTTATTTGAAATAAATGTTGAAAAAAACGTTTTTTAAACGCTTATTTAACGTTCATTAAATGTTTATTTTACATTCATTAATTATTTGAAATAAATGTTTAAAAAAACGTTTCTGAAACGTTCTTTTAACGTTTATTAAACGTTTATTTAACATTAATTATTCATTTGAAATAATGGTTTGAAAAAACATTTCTTAAACGTTTATTTAACGTTTATTAAATGTTTATTTTACATTCATTATTTATTTGAAATAAATGTTGGAAAAAACGTTTTTTAAACGCTTATTTAACGTTCATTAAATGTTTATTTTACATTCATTATTTATTTGAAATAAATGTTTAAAAAAACGTTTCTTAAACGTTTTTTTAACGTTTATAAAATGTTTATTTAACATTAATTATTTATTTGAAATAATGGTTTGGGGAAACATTTCTTAAATGTTTACTTAACGTTTATTAAATGTTTATTTTACATTAATTATTCATTTGAAATAATGGTTTGAAGAAACATTTCTTAAATGTTTATTTAACGTTTATTAAATGTTTATTTTACATTCATTATTCATTTGAAATAAATGTTTAAAAGAACGTTTTTAAACGTTTATTTAACGTTTATTAAATGTTTATTTTACATTAATTATTCAATATAATATATTATAGGACTGTAAATGTGATAATACAAACTATAGGAATCAAAGCCTTAAAGGTCTAGCTGGATCATAATGCTTGTATGATTCTTATGTGAATTTATATACTACGTATGTAGTCTCCATAAACGCGCGCCGAAATGATTTTTCGATCTTGAAACGCTGTAACTCTATTAAACTACCGTAGTAATATCACGAGTTAAATTGACTAGCAATTTAACAAATTTTTGATGCTTATTCGCATTTTCGAAACGATCTTAATAATGTTAAATGACATATTAAAATCTGTAAATAAGTAATTATTATTGCAAAAAATATAATGGTTTGAAAAAAACATTTCTTAAACGTTTATTTAACGTTTATTAAATGTTTATTTTACATTCATTATTCATTTAATAGTTCATTCAAATAATAGTTCGAAAAACATTTTTTAATCGTCGTTCTAACGTTTATTATATGTGTTTATTGGAGAGAGTAGGAGTTATTAGTAGGAGCAGATATATATATATATATATATATTGTGACGTGACATTTTGTCCGTCACTGTGCGG
>NW_017300232.1:195653-197236 GCF_001594075.2 Trachymyrmex cornetzi
GGGGCGGGTTTTCCGTGTTGCCGGGGAGCCAAATGTGCATCACCGGCTTTGACACCGAACACTGATTGATGAAAAACGAACGATAGGAGTAAATTTAAGTTTCTACGTACATTAGAAGGAATAGGGAATTAGGAAGGATAAACGAGATTTTAACCTATTAGAAATTGGACACATCGGAATACACAGTTTCTGATAAGTTAAGATCGTTTATTCTTAATTCCTTATTCCTTCTATTGTGTGCAGGGCCTTATCCCCACAACCGGCTTTCCACCAATCAGCGTTCGGTGTCGGAGCGCTGTTGCCCGTATGAGGATTCGGGCTAATGCTTCCATCGTGTTCCATCGGGTTCCATCGGGTTCTATCGTCTACTTTCGTCTGGACGAACGTTTTACCGCGGTTTTACGTTGTACGTTGCTGTTCATCGCTGTTGTGCGTGTGCCTGCTTTTGTTTACCTTTTGAATCGATTTCTTTTTACGTTGTGAAGACTGGAATTATTGTTAAAATTCTCTGAGAGAGAATTATGCGTACCTCACTGTACGTGAGGCATCTGCTGCGTGGCACTTGATTACAAGATCGGTAAGTATATGCGAACAGTTTTATTCTATGTCTCTTTGATGGCTTCCATATTTTTCATTTTCTAAGATTAGTAGCGAATTTGCTATTATTCCTAGTACGTTCAATCGACTTTTATATAACATATGTTTGATATTAATTAGTCCCGTTCGGGGTTTTACATGAGATATCTGATTTATTCTTGGCGATATATTGAGTTTTTAGTTATACTCTTAAGTCTTAACAGTGTCGTTGTCGTTACAAATGCTGGTATAATATAAAAAAGTTGCGCAACGATAATACGTACAACGATAACAAAGGAGTCATCTATAATTTGAGAGTTACGGAATCTATACATTCTAATCAGATATGACAGAGATCGAGATGTAACGAGACATAACGAGACGTAGTCGTGACATGGATTAAGATAAAGAAAAACGTAGAAGTCACAGTCGTATATGGTCTCCGAGGCCGAAGCACTTTTCGAACCAGTCACGACTACGTTTCGTTACGTCTTAGTGGAGTCACATTACCGGAATTTAAAAAAAGATGGGAACTACTCGACGGCAGCAATTTTTTTTATGGAATCGGTCACAAATGATGCAAATAAAGGGAACCTGAGTTTTCCAATATGGCCGACGAACGGAACCATATTTTTTTTAACAATTTGTACACAAAAGGCAGTAAATGCGCAGTTTTTCGCTCATATCTCCGGTCCCCTTCAACGTACAGAAATAAAAAAAATACCAGTGTCTTCGTAAGAAAATTTACTACAAAAAATGTAAGATGGTCGAATTCGAAATATTGCAACCTAACCTCAAAAAAAAATAAAACTCCAAAAAACGATGAATTTTGGTTTTTATTTTATAACTTTTTTTTTAATCGTTCGATTTTAATGATATTATAGAAAAATATACTTCTTGTGGTCATAATTAAGTGTACCAAATTTCAATTAAAAATATTGATTAGGACGGCCGTAATGCCAGTTTGAATTTTAAAATTGGCAGGCTGATAACTACTGTGCAACACA
>NW_017300232.1:204776-205726 GCF_001594075.2 Trachymyrmex cornetzi
TATAAAAAAATATATACAAATTAAAATTATATCAAATGACATTGTTTTTATGTATTCACAAATTGTGTGATCCATCGAATCTCAGTGATTTGACGTTCACCCTGTTTCCTTTCCTACACAGTACTTTCTCCACGTCCGGAGATACACGTCCGGATGAGTAGCGCGATGAAACTCATGCAATCAGAACTTGTGAACTCATTCCAATCAGAACTTGACCTTTTATTTATTCATTTTTTGGCCGTAGCAATGCACCAAACACATTATGTCTACTTGCATTATGGAGTAAGGGTTATTCCGTCAGTTTCAAGTAGTGTGAAAATTTATGACAACTTCTAAATTGTCGAGAATCACCTTTTTAGAATTTGCGTTAATTATGTATCGTGTATGTACGAACGTGTACGTATAAACGTGTACGTATAAACGTGTACGTATTAACGTGTACGTATGAACGAGTATGTATAAACGTGTACGTATAAACGTGCACGTACTAACGTGTACGTATGAACGTGTACGTACGAACGTGTACGCACGAACGTGTACGCACGAACGTGTACGCACGAACGTGTACGTACGAATGTGTACGTACGAACGTGTACGTATGAACGTGCACGTACTAACGTGTACGTACTAACGTGTACGTATGAACGTGTACGTACGAACGTGCACGTACTAACGTGTAGGTACGAACGTGTACGTACGAACGTGTACGTACGAACGTGTACGTATGAATGTGTATGTATGAACGTATGTGTATGTGTGTACGTTAGAGCTTACACCACAATATATGTACTGTGGGAAAGATATAACGAAGAACATAATAATTTTATCTGTTATACTTACATCATCATCAGTTCATATCTCACTGCTTCGCGATATTATTAAACATTAAGCGAACAGTGTTCAACGATATTGTACGGCTGTCGAAGTGCTGACGAACGATTAGCGAAAAG
>NW_017300232.1:210298-210870 GCF_001594075.2 Trachymyrmex cornetzi
TGGGTAGGAGAGAGAGTACGAATACTATGGCGAGTGTGTGTGTGTGTGCGCGCGCGCGCGCGCGTGTGTGTGTGTGTGTAGGACTAAACGGGCGGAGCATATATTGTTATGCTCACTATTTGACAACGTCGCAATGCATCTCGATCTTTAAATTTTATATCATTATGCATACTATTTTTGGTAACGTTGCAACGTATCAAAATTACATTCATGATGTCATTGCGAAACATGTCGTATCATGTCGAATGTCCTTAAAAAATCTTTTATTACACTAACAAAGGTCGCATATCGACGCTTACATTTTTTATCTCTCGCTTGAGTTGGTAGAACAATTCCATATGCATTCCTGAAGAAATGTTATGAAGAGGACGAAACTTAGAAAGAGCTTGGGCAATGAGCAAAATTGTACTTTCCATGCAATCAAATAAAATTAAACTAAATAATATTGCAATTGGTGACAACCAAGGTAATAATCTTGCCTCGTGCAGTGTGGCGGGCTTTCAAGCTATTCGAAAGACGCGCGGATATTGAGCGGTTCGTGCAATCACCCCCCCGCGCCTTCATCATAATCG
>NW_017300233.1:0-3240 GCF_001594075.2 Trachymyrmex cornetzi
GAATAAAATAACTGATTTTTTAGGCGAGGTAGTGCGATCTAGGAGCCGGTGCGATATCGGCAAACTTACCCTATCTTGAAGGATTTTTTTCGTTTGCATTTTGTTGATATGCGTCTTAATTGAAACGTATGCGTTTAATTGATATGCGTCTTAATTGATTATTGGTACTGAAGAGGACCCGACTTAGGATCGAAACGTTTACCTCATTTACTGTTACAATTTTATATTGTTTTTTAATAAAAAGTTTTTTATCACACACATCAACTTGTGTCGGCTCTAATAGGCATTTTATAATTGTTTTGGTTTATTTAAGATGTTGTAACTGTAATTAAAGATTATGTGTATTTTTTATATAGTAAAGACAAGAATTTGCTGGCCATTTAACGAATTGTTATAGTTATGGTCTTTTCATTTATTTAACATTGTATAGTTGTACTTTTATTTATGATTTACCTTTGTAACATTGAAAATGACCCAATCAGAATCGAAACGTTTGTTAACTTTATGATTCTAATTTAATTAAACTTAAACAATATTTTTATTTTTTAGACCGTATATGTGAGAAACACAATGAATACTAGAAATTTAAATGCCTATTACGGTCGAAGCTGGATCTTTAAATAATTCAATCTTGAATTACTAATATATACTATATATGTCCTTGCATATACACCATATTATAGTCTTTTTCAAACTGCGCGCCTAATTGTTTTTCCGGACTAAATAAACGCAATTAAAACTACTCTAGTAATCGCGAATTAAATTGACAAGCAATTTACCCGGTATGTAAATATGAAACCGGAATTTAGCAATTTAGATGGTCATAGCTGTCAATGTAGTTGCCGTCAGACCGCGTCATTGACGCCATTTCCTTGTTCTGACATCTGACAAAGATTTTCAACTCACAACAATACAAGTGTCATACAACAATATAGTTTGTAATAGCGTTGAACATGTCGAATTTTGTGCCTGGAAACTACGATTTGCGGGCAGCATTTATTTTCTGTTACCATTTGAAAAAAACTGTTGCAGAATTGCATCGAATGCTTGTCGAAGCTTACGGTGAGCATGCTCTTGGTAAATCACAGTGCTTTGAGTGGTTTAAAAAATTCAAAAGTGGCAATTTTGACGTGAGAAACGAAGAACGTGGAAAACCACCGAAAAGTTTGAAAACAGCGAATTGCAAGCATTGTTGGATGAGGATGACGCTCAAACTCAAAAACAACTCCCGGATTAATTGAATGTGACACGAGAAGCCGTCTCCATACGTTTGAAATCCATGGGAAAGATCCAGAAGATGGGAAAATGGGTTCCACATGAATTGAATGAAAGACAGCAGGAAAACCGAAAAACCACTTGCGAAATGCTGCTCGCCAGGTACAAAAGAAACTCTTTTCTCCATCGAATTGTGACTGGCGATGAAAAATGGATATATTTTGAGAATCCTAAGCGTAAAATATCATGGGTAACTCCAGTCGAAACATCGACATCGACTGCAAGGCCAAATCGCTATGGATGGAAGACAATGCTCTGTGTTTGGTGGGATCAGAAAGGTGTGATCTATTACGAGCTGCTGAAACCTGGCGAAACCGTTAATACTGAACGCTACCGACAACAAATGATCAATTTGAATCAAGCTTTGCGTGAGAAACGATTGGAATATCAAAAAAGGCAACACAAAGTAATTTTGCTTCATGATAATGCACCATCACACACAGCAAAACTTTTCAAGGAAACGATTGAGACGTTTGATTGGGAAATACTTTCGCATGCGGCTTACTCACCAGACTTGGCTCCGTCCGATTACTACTTATTTGCATCGATGGGACACGCACTTGCTCAGCAGCGCTTCACTTCTTACGAAGATGACTGATTTGACTCAAAAGAGCAACAATTTTTTTGGCGTAGCATCCACGAATTATCAGACAGGTGGAAAAAATGTGTAGCTAGCGATGAGCAATACTTCGAATAAAATATTTTTTATCATTTTCATGCAATAAACGTTTATTTTCTATTTAAAAATTTCGGTTTCATATTTACATACCTGGTAATAATTTGATGCTACCATCAAGCATCATATAGGATGGTCATCTAAAATGTTTTGAGCCTCATCATGAAGATAGCGTTACTCGTCAAAGCCATTCTGGTATTATAATCGTGATATTTACGAAAAATATCTGTGACAATTGTGGCCACTTTGGACGTTCAATTCTTGACAATCATTTGTGTCGTCATTTTGCAAAAATGGAAAAAATTGTATATCGTGCTAAAATTAAATTCTTGCATTTGAAAGGCAATACGTCTACGCAAATTAAAGCCGAGTTGGACGCTGTTTACGCGGACTCTGCCCCATCATTTGCCACCGTGAAAAGATGGGTAGCTGAATTTAAACGTGATCGTACCAGCTTAGCTGATGATGAGCTTTCGGGATGGCCAACAACTGCGACCACCATCGATAACATCGAAGAAATTCATCAAATGATAATGGATAACCGTCGAATTAAGATTAGGGAGATAGCAGAGGCTGTTGGCATATCAAAAGTACGTGTTTGTTATATATTGACTGAAGAATTAAGCATGCGTAAGTTAACCGCGCGTTGGGTGCCGCGCTTGCTCACTCTGGATCAAAAACTCATTCGAATGAACATTTCTAATGCCCTGTTGGAGCGGTTTGAGCGAAACGAGTTGGATTTTTTGCGTCGATTAATAACGGTTAATAAAACTTGGGTCCACCACTTCACTCCTGAAACGAAAGAACAATCAAAACAGTGGACTGCGAAGGGTGAACCTGCTCCGAAGAAAGCGAAGACGGTTTTATCGGCAGGAAAGGTGATGGCGACTGTTTTTTGGGACAGTCATGGAATTGTGTTAATCGACTACCTTGAAAAAGGTAAAATAATAACATGGACGTACTACGCATCATTGCTTGACAAGCTGAAGGCAGAAATTGAAAAAAAAACGACCGCATTTGAAAAATAAGAAAGTGCTGTTCCATCAAGATAACACACCGTCTAACACTTCGGCGGTCGCTATGGCAAAAATTCACGAATTGCGGTTCGAATTAATTGACCATCCACCGTATTCACCAGATCTGGCCCCCAGCTACTTTTTTCTGTTTCCTAGGCTCAAAGTTTGGCTCGGAGGACAGAAATTTTCATCGAACGAGAAGGTCATCGCATCCGTAGACGCCTATTTTGCAAAGCAAGACGCTCAGTATTATTTGAATGGATTAAAGGGGTG
>NW_017300233.1:3459-3851 GCF_001594075.2 Trachymyrmex cornetzi
AAGCCATTAGACCACCGAGGTGGATCAAGTCACGGCCGAGGTAATGTTTTTCGCAATAAATTTATTAACAGTTTTATTATATTAATATTTTTATAATATATGATGCTTAATGGTAGCATCAAATTATTAAATAGCTTGTTAATTTAATTTCGGGATTACTAGAGTAGTTTTAATTGCGTTTATTTAGTCCGGAAAAACAATTCGGCGCGTAGTTTGAAAAAGACTATAATATGATATATATGCAAGTACATATATAGTATACAGGGTGCGGCATCAAAATCCGGACAAATTTTAATTAAAATTTTTCGCTATATTGTGCCTCCGCCAGTGGTTGTTATTGGCGTCCAAGAAAACTTGATGTTTCTAGTAAACAGTTATATTATCAAAATGGC
>NW_017300233.1:4247-7235 GCF_001594075.2 Trachymyrmex cornetzi
AACGCTTCAGACAGAAAATAGAGGCCATCATTCAAGCTAATGGGGGATATATCGAATAATTATGCTCTATAGGGATCCCCCAAGTGCCATGTAAAAGGAATTTTTTTAATATTTAATTTTTCATCAAAAACATTTTGTTTAAAGAAATTGTTCGATTTGTCCGGATTTTGGTGCCGCACCCTGTATATTAGTAATTCAAAATTGAATTATTTAAAGCAACGAAAATCCAGCTTCGACTGTAATAGGCATTTAAATTTCTAGTATTAATTAAATTTGTTTGTTTAAATATTGGTTCTATGCCCTTTTTAATCTCATATTATTTTGACATAAAATATTAAAAATTTTGTAAACTATTAACTTTTTGATAATAGTACCTTAATTCTTTTATAAACAGAATAATGGGATGAATCAATTAGTAGAAGAGAAGATAGTATTATGGCCAGTGTATATACTGTGGCCTCTCTTAATGTCTTCGCCATTGTATATAGCGAATCCTAATGATTACTTATGGTATTCCGATGGATTCGCCATTATCACCTATTGCCGACTTATTCATGCCAGATTCGGAAAATCGAGTGCTGAGTACCATTGAATTTCCATTGCTTTTCTACCATAGATTCGTAGATAATATTGTATTTAGTTTCCTACGGCTGAGGTGGATAGTACTTTGGATTTTAACTCGTTTCATCCGAGACTTCAGTTTACGATAGAGGTTGGGGATAATACCAATAATTTTTTGGACTCTACTATTATTTTAAAGAATGACGGACTAATTTTTGACTGGTACAAAAAACCCACTTTCTCGGGAAGATTCTTAAATTATTAATCTCAGCATCCGATTTTTGAATTTGATTCATAGAGTGTTTTATCTCTCACATCTGGAATTCCACAAAAGAAATTGAAAGTTTATAATTAGTACTTTATTAGAAAATGATTATCCATTGAAATTTATTTTTAAAACTTTGAATAACAGAATGAAAAACTTAATTAAAAAATTCAATTGTATGTATAAGACCTCTAAAGAAGAACATATCAGATGGTTCACAATTCCTTTTATTAATTGTATTTCCAACATGTTTTGAAAATTTATCAATGTTATGTATTATAGGGTTGCTCATTATAGTATTAATAAATTAAACAAATTAATTAGACTTCACAAGAATCCTTTGCCGAAATCTGCCAAAAGGAATGTGGTTTACCAGATTGTCGTGATTGCGATGCTACCTACGTAGGACAAACAGGAAGAAAACTAAATACGAGATTAGCAGAACACTGCAACCATATACATAGAATTACATCCACTTGTTCGGTTATCACAGATCATAGGGTGAGTTGCAATCATGACTTCGATTGGGATAATGTGAGAATTCTGGATTCTGAGAGAAATTATAATAAGCGAATAATGTCAGAGATGCTCTATATAAATCGTTAATCCAACATCATAGTCTTAACATTCCATGTACGATTTTAAACCTGGGCCAACAGCGGGCCAACGTCGGCTACCAACTTCCGACTGTCGGCCCAGTACTGGCTGTAACGTCGCGTCGACGTCGGCATAATATCCAAATGATAAGATCGGCCCAACATTGAATGCCAGTGTTGGGCCGACACTGGTCACCGACGTCGGCCCAACGTTGGATGCCGATGTCGAGCCGATATTAGTTCAATAAAAGTAAAAAAAAATTGCTTTTTTTAAACTATAGTTGTTTTATATACAAGATGTTTGTAGAGTGTATCAGTGAGTGTTTTACCTAAATTAGAAATTTAAATTAATTTTAAAAAATGCACTTACCTGAGAGAGATTCGAACCGAGGTCCTCTGGATCATGAGTCTCCTACCTTACGTAGTATGCCATTTCTTCAATTGATAAATTAAGTAACTTATATATACTTAAGTTAGCCGACTCTCAGGCGACATTGAACGTTGGGCCGACGTTGGCAGTATGTCAGCAGCCGGTTGTCACGCCAATCACGGCGCGACGTCGGCCCAGCCTCCGTTAGCCGACACTGATCTGAAGACAACTTCAGGCCACCGTCGGGCCAAGGTTGGGCCAACGTTGGGAATATGTCGGCACTCGGTTGTCACGCCAATCACGGCGCGACGTCGGCCCAGCCTCCGTTAGCCGACACTGATCTGAAGACAACTTCAGGCCACCGTCGGGCCAAGGTTGGGCCAACGTTGGGAATATGTCGGCACTCGGTTGTCACGCCAATCACGGCGCGACGTCGGCCCAGCCTCCGTTAGCCGACACTGATCTGAAGACAACTTCAGGCCACCGTCGGGCCAAGGTTGGGCCAACGTTGGGAATATGTCGGCACTCGGTTGTCACGCCAATCACGGCGCGACGTCGGCCCAGCCTCCGTTAGCCGACACTGATCTGAAGACAACTTCAGGCCACCGTCGGGCCAAGGTTGGGCCAACGTTGGGAATATGTCGGCACTCGGTTGTCACGCCAATCACGGCGCGACGTCGGCCCAGCCTCCGTTAGCCGACACTGATCTGAAGACAACTTCAGGCCACCGTCGGGCCAAGGTTGGGCCAACGTTGGGAATATGTCGGCACTCGGTTGTCACGCCAATCACGGCGCGACGTCGGCCCAGCCTCCGTTAGCCGACACTGATCTGAAGACAACTTCAGGCCACCGTCGGGCCAAGGTTGGGCCAACGTTGGGAATATGTCGGCACTCGGTTGTCACGCCAATCACGGCGCGACGTCGGCCCAGCCTCCGTTAGCCGACACTGATCTGAAGACAACTTCAGGCCACCGTCGGGCCAAGGTTGGGCCAACGTTGGCAATATGTCGGCACTCGGTTGTCATATCAATCACGGCACGACGTCGGCCCAACGTACCTAAGTCTTTTACCTAAGTCGTCTACAGACGATTCGGAGTCTCGACATCGAACTCGTGAAACTCATGTTCGACCGTTAGACGCCGTGCCGTCGTAGCGGTGAGATCCCGACGACGGGCCATGGCGCCGTACGGCAAACC
>NW_017300233.1:9574-21882 GCF_001594075.2 Trachymyrmex cornetzi
ATGCAAACTGACACTGAGGCTTTAAATCATAGATACATAAAAATTCTCAATAAGTTATAATATGTTTATTTTTATATACCTTTGACCGATATGCTTTGTTCGCGCGACATATCTCTTTTTGTATTTAACGGGTATTATGTGACTTACATCAGAACGAATATGACTCTCTTTTATGTTACTTAAATTATTTTTCAATCTAACTTTGACATCATCTTGATTTTTTAATTTGTTTTGATGGAACTTGAGCGTATTATCACATGAATATATGTTTTAAGTGTGTTATTTGTTATTTAATACTTTATTTGACTATATATATTGTGACTGTATATATTTTTGTGTATAAAAAACGGTCTCACAATTCGGGCTAATGAGAGTCGATCGCTGTTGTCCAGGCGAAAAGTAAAAATACTAAAGATGTTATTAGTCCTCCTTCTTTAATGTCATGAGGTTACATAGTATCGAACGTTCCAACTCAATTTGGAGTCTTCATCAGCGCAGAAATTAAACAAGAAAGTAACATCTCCGTTGAGAGTCAGTCACCACAAATTACCAGATTTGTTGCACTCTGCATACTATACAATAAAAAGAATCTTAATATATAAAAGAATTTTAACGTCAACTGATTAATCTCAAGTGACTCACCCCAAACGGAAAACATCACAGTTCAAAATTGATTACTTCACGTATTTTTTCTATGCAATTATTCACAATTAGATGTGTAACCAGTAAATTCATAATGGTATGTCTTGTCGTTTAAAATAGAAGCGTTAAAATGACATTCGTAATACAATGAAAATAAATAGAAGTAAGAAAGGTAACTCAAGAATTAAGTCATATTCTCAATGCTGTTTAAAATTATCCAATAAGGAGGTATACGAATAATGTAAACACTCTGTGTCCGTTTTCAAATTAAGACCATTTTTTTGCATGTGAATATGCAGCATTTCTGAGTTCAACCTTTTATTGAGAATTCTCTCCTTATCAAAAATTTGGACACCATCCCAATCAAATTCATGATTGAATTCAAGACGATGATTTGTGATCACTGATTGGTTATTGTTATTCCCATTGATATGATTGCGATGCTCCGAAATCCTAGTTGTTAATTTTCTGCTTGTTTGGTCAACATATGATGCATCGCAATCTTTACAAAAAATTTTATAAACAACGTTCTTATTAAAATATTTTGGGAGGGTGTCCTTTTGTACTCTAATGAATTTTTTAAGCTTGTTAAAACTGAAAAATGCTAATTTAACATTATACTTTTTAACTAATGAGAAGAATTTCTCTGACAAATTAGGGACATATGGTAAAACAAACCAATTTGTAGGTTCTTCATTAGAGTTGTCCGAAACCTTCCTGCTTTCATTCGTTCTCATTTTAAAACATAATAATTTTAGGCGTGAATTGACAGTGTTGAAAATGAAATCAATCGGATAATCATTATTCAATAATGTATTGATTACAAACTTCAAATTTTCTTATAATGGTACTGAGGATTCGACAGTAAAAAAGCTCTGTCTACCATTCCCGTTATCACACCTTTCTTCTGTGACATGGGGTGTGAGGAAAAGTAAAATAACGTCCCGAAAAGGTAGGTTTGTGGAACCAATCAAACTCTAAAACTCTTTTTTCATTTGCAATAATGGTCAAATCTAAAAAATTAATTCTACTTCCCCCCACTTCTAATATAAATTGTAATTTGCGATGCCATGAATTGAAACCTTCAAGGATCTTGTCAACTTTATTAAGAGGTACCGTCATGAGAATATCGTCAACATATCTAAAATAAAATGAAACAGGGAAATCCAAAGATTTTAAAATGTCCACCTCTAAATCTTCCATTACTAAATCTGCAACAATCGGAGAGAGAGGTGAACCCATCGGGGTACCTTCTTTCTGTTTAAAAAATTCCCCATTAAAGTTAAAATATGCTGATTCTAACACAAAGTCTATTGCACGTAAAAATTCATCTTTCGGGATTAAAGTAGATTTACTTATGTATTCCCACCTATTGGCTATACATTTTTTTGCTAAATCCAAAGGGATGTTGGTGAATAACGAAATGACATCGAGAGAAATAAGAACCATATTATTGTTTAAAACCTTGCCTTGTAATTTATGGACCAATTGGAAGCTATTATCTATGTGGCTAGCGGATAAGGGTAACATGACAGTGGCCTTGAACAAAAACGATTACATTTCGAAAGTCACAAGTTTGTTAAAAGACCCTGAGACATATATCAGAATTCCTAAGAATCCGATCAATACTCGATCAATACTATCCGATCAATAACGATTCAGAAGCAAGGAAATTGGGTGCCGTACGAGTTGAAACCGAGAGATGTTGAACGGCGTTTGTTTGCTTGTGAACAGCTGCTTGAAAGGCAAAGACGGAAGGAATTTCTGCATGGCATTGTGACTGGGGATGAAAAATGGGTTCATTACGATAATCCCAAGCGCAGAAAATCATGGGGAGTTCCCGGCCATGCTTCCACGTCGACGGCCAAACCGAATATTGACGGCTCCAAGGTCATGCTCTGTATTTGGTGGGACCAGCTAGGCGTAGTGTATTATGAGCTGTTAAAACCGACTGAAACAGTCACAGGCGATTGGTATCGAACGCAATTGATGCGTTTGAGCCGAGCATTCAAAGATAAACGGCTGCAATACAACGAGAGACACGATAATGTGATTTTGTAGCATGACAATGCTCAACCCCATGTTGCGAAAGTGGTCAAGACATACTTGGAAACGTTGAAATGGGAAGTCCTACCCCACCCGCCGCACCGTATTCTCCAGATATTGCTTCCTCTGACTATCACTTGTTTCGATCAATTGCACACGGCCTGACTGATTAGCACTTCCGGTCTTATGAAGAAGTGAAAAATTGGATTGATTCGTGGATCGCCTCAAAAGATGACCATTTTTTTCGACGCGGGATTCGTACGCTGCCCGAAAGATAGGAGAAAGTAGTAGCCAGGGATGGACAATACTTTGAATCATAAATGTATAACCAGTTTTTAACAATAAAGCCTCGAATTTCGGAAAAAGAACGGCGGAAGAAAAGTTGTACACCTAATATTTTAAAATGTTTTCCTTTTTTGTTAATTTTGTGTAATCAAATACTGTTTTTTAAATAAAACTAATATTATATTTAAGACTATTTTTACGGAAAGCCACATATTACCATCCATTTTTTCTTTGAGTCATTATGCAATGTTGCCACATTTTTATTAACCCTTACCGTACCATCTACAATTTGGTGCCTCATCCATACCATCAAGGGTCACTTCAAATCTCTTCGTTTTCTCACTTCTTCAAAATAATTAAAAAAATCTCTAAAAATTCACCAACATACTTTCAACTGTCTAGAATAAATATTGACTCTTTATTTTGGAAAATAATAAAATGTATAGTATATATATATATATATATAATTTATAATGACTGAAATACTCAAAGAAACTTGAACGAACAGGAATCGCTCGGTCACTGGTTTACCCATATTAGTACGGTAAGGGTTAATAGTATCCTAACTAATAAATATTTCGTAACTTCGAGTCTAGAATTGATTCAACATTTTAACGAATGTAATTGCCAAGTTTTAAACTTAAATATTGTTTATTAACAAAGTTATGGTGTAAAATGTAACTGAAGTGCCATAAAAAATACAACCTTCTCCACTTAAAAAAACACATGGTTGTTTCTTCAAATAAATTTCCCATTTTGTCTACACATTTTTTTTGAGCAACTATGTATTTTATTTACATTAATTGATTCATTTCATTATTCTTATCATAAAATATTAAGATACGATTAAAAAATTGATAATATTTAACATCTCATGTCAACATGTGCCGTAACAAAGTATAAAATGTCTCAAACACTATTTTTTTTATGTCTCTACCTTAATACTTTATACAGAATAATTAGAGAAATCATATTACGTCATAAAAAATCATATAATTCTATTTTAAAAAATGGAGATGACCTTTATGCATACATCATTTTGGCGCCTCCACTAAGAAAAAAGGCAATTTGACTAAAATCTGTTCGGCTCGAAACGGTCCCACATTTATTTAATGAATTTCTTGATGAAATCAATAAATAACGTGTTATTTCAAACGGCACTTTTTTTAGACATCCTGTAGGGACATTAGTCTGTGTTTAATAAACGGTAGCTGATTTTTTCTGGAAACACCCATACGAGAATATCTTTTATTGTACACTGAGAGAAAAAGTGATTGTAAGTACTATAATTTAACTATGATTTATAGTCATTTTTTGGGTCAACTATCCAGAGACACGGTAGTGTCTCGGCGCTAAGAAAACGCGTAGCGTTTTAAAGCGAAACAGTACACTGAGAAAAAATATAGTCAATTTTAATAAATATTTAGTTGAATACTGCTGTTACGTCCAAGCTCCGATAATGTGCGTGAATAGATTTAGAGAGAGAAAAGGATAAGGAAGAAGCATGGTTAGAGCAGACGTTATGTCTCGCATGCATCCGCGGGAAAGGAATGGAGTGAGTCGAACGCACCTTTTATTGCTCTGGAATATGGGTCAACATCCTGAAGGGACGCTATGACTCCTGTTTCCGACGAGCAGTGCGAACGTCGGTTCAAATTTAGAGTCAAGAAACTTAATCCTTATAACTCAGGACCGGACCATATACGATCTCTGACGCGGGGTGAGAGTCGGCACGAGGTCTTATAATTCTAGAATAAATGTAGGTTGAGGAACGTCATGTTCAACATATTCTATTTTATTGTTAACATTAAATCTTAAGTATATTAGAGAGGTATGACTAAGTCGAACATTAGTATTTAAATTTATATAATTAAAATCTACAATTTAAGTCATGAAAATAAAATAATGTTACAAAGAACAAACACACATTTGGACTACATTCGAGTTACTCTCAATATTGCGATAAATATAACATCATAACAACTCATAATATATATAAAAGTACGAAATTATACATCTATAACATAACTTTCCACGCATCCTTCATCTCTTGTGCAATATTGCGAGTCAATGTCTGTTGTAATTACACGTGCGTGCGTATGTGTATGTTTAGGACTAAATTGTATTTATCTTATTTCCCTAATTGTACATGAGGAAAGGGGAAAGAAATTTAGGAAAAAGGCTACTGGGACTAGGAAAGGATGGGGGGAGTGAAGAAGGTAAACTGGTATAAGGGCTTCGGGTGGTTGGCCATTTATGGCATTTCGGATTGTATCAGGATCTGCATTTACAAAATCGATGGTGAATGTGTTCGGGGGAAGGTGTTCAGTGGATATTCGAAATCAGGAAGAAAGGGAAGGTAGGGATTGAGGATTTCCGTGATGGAAATAATAACAAGGACGAGAAGGGGGAAGTTCGTATAAGAGCTCCACGCTTGATATTGAGCCAGCGGGAGAAACGGGACCAGGAGACGGAGGGACGGACTGGATGGAGGAATCGGGAGTCTGAGGCAGGGTGTCGGGGAAAATCCGCCCGGTTAGAGCGTCCGAGAAGGCAGGTGAAGGAGTTCGAGGGGGAGGGTTTGCGACGGGATGAACAACTACAGGAGAGGGGGACCGAGGAGGAGGACTTTCGACTGGATGACTACTGTTATCATTATAGTTACTAAATTATCATTATTGCTATTGTTATCCACTAAATTATCATTATTGCTATCGTTATCTACTAAATTATCGTTATCATTATTCCTATTGTTTACTAAACTAGCATTATCATTATTCCAGTTATTTTCATTTATACTAGCACGGAATTCTCTGTAGGCTTCTTCTAAGAGCCGACGGGCCTCTCTTAGCCGTTGGGCGCGTAGCCGTTTAGCTGCGCGGGAAGGGCGTGCGCGTGGTCGATCACTCACTACGATAATTAAATTACATGTTTTATTATTCTCTGCGTGAAAAAAAAGGAAGGGAGATATAAAAGAGTGAAGTTCGCTAATTAAGCGGACTTCCAAATAAGAGATGTAGAGTTCATCAAAGAAATCGATGAATGTGGGAGGATAAGGATGACAGGTGAATTATGGATTCAAAAACTGAGAGTGCAGACACTGAGAGGGGTTAATATTTCGGTAGAGAGTGATCTGGTTGGGTTCGCAAGGTAAATAGTTAGAAGTGACTTACTGTTGTTTAAAAGCTTCTGGACTTCGAAACGATTGCCGGTGGTCCGATCTCTGTGACTGTAGTATTTTCGTGCAGGTTTGGACTCAAGGGGAGGGTTGACCCAGCGATTAGAAAGTGCCCTCAGCTGGATGTCTGGAGACTTTGGAAGTCACTCGACACCATTCGTGAATAAGATCGCTTGAATGGACTGGTCGCGGACCGGGCGGCGTTAAGATTCAACTGACTTTGATTCGACTAAATAACGGATCGGCAGAGGTTCGCCTAGGCAGGTAGTTTTAAAACTGCGAAGGGCCTCCTTTTATATTCGCTAATTAGTAGTGCCGTATGCAGGTCTGGTGTGTGGCATTAGGCTAATCTAGGATTAGGATTAAGGATATCGGTTATGGAATGGGATACTGGGATATGTGTCTTGAACGATTTTTCGTCATCGACCATTTGCCGGATATTCGGTAGTTATAGAGCCACACTTGTCAATCGGCTCGTAGCTATCGAAACTTCTTATGGTAGATACAGATGGTCTATCGCTATTACTTGTTAATAACCCTTATGGTGATGACGAACATTCTAAACGAAGAAAAGAACAGTGGAGTCTGGACGTATATATATAACACTGCTAATTAAATATTTATTAAATATAAAGACATATTTATTTGATTCAAGAAACATTAATTTGATTTAACAATCATTCTTATTACTGAACGAATATTTATTTATGGTAAGTTGATGTTTAGTTGGCAGTAATGAACTAAATATTTATTAAAATTTACTATATTTTGTTCTTAGTATACCGGGTACCTTTACGCGGAGCGATGAGTTTTCCGAAATCTCGATTATTACATCTCAATAATGGCTGTGCCAATAAAATTCTATGTATGATCAATCGATAACTTGTACCCAAATTGCATTAATTTTTTTCTAATTGCCCTACGAACGGAGATATTGCAATAAGGTACAAATTTCGTACAAATTTCAAAAAACGTTATTGTCATTACTATTAACGTCGTTGTCGTCGTCGTTGTCTGACCCATGGATTACGTCTTAAACTTCAGTCGACAGATGGCAACCTCGACTTTTTTACTTTACTTCTTAGTAACTCTTTCGAACAACGATCGTATGCTAAAACTGTCTGATGGTCACTCAGAGTCATGACCTTAACAATATGACTCGAGGTCATTTTTTTTTAAATAACTTTGTAACGCGTGATAAGTGACTGCTACAACCTTCCGAAGGTTGTTCCCTGTAACGTCCGGTGCGCCTATAATATAGCGCCCCTTCCTATTACCAAGCGAGCGCGAGCACGAAGTATAGCGAACAGATATAATACGTGCCTACTACAATCGCGTACAGCTATAGGTCAAGTCACCGAAACCGTCGCAATTGAACGCCGCGCATACTGCTCCTGCGCCAAAGTATAAATGCTGAAAACGATGCAAGAATGCACTTTAACGAGAAAACACCATTAACAGGAAGTAGGGAATAATTAAGATAACAACCGACCTCGACGCAGCTGCAGGGAAAAACCGCAGACCTGCGGAAAAATTATAAAAACACATAACGCCAACACAATGCATTGCCGCGCAACCCTGAATGCACCCACCGGTCACGAAAGGCCTCTGAATACGAACGAAACTATTACAAACAAAATCGTAGCGCACATAATTGAGAGAAAGCCATAAACAAACACCAAAATTCCACGCGCACAAAGAACGAAAAGACCTAGAACAACACAGAAACATACGATGAAAAAACACGCAAGGAACAAATGCAAGTTCTGCCGCAACGGGCTGCAGTACGCGACGACTGAACGCGCTAATACGAATCTCGCGACCCCCGCAGTGAAATAAAACGCGCAATCTAACTAAAATCTAATTATTATTAGAATAAGTCATAAATAACATAATCGGCACGTACCAGAGATTTCGCAATAGCACGTGGACGAAAACATCCCCTTACCGCGAGGGGCCACGAAATAAACAGTATATAAAGCAGAGCGTTCGAAGACGCGTCCTTATTCTTCCTCAATATTCCGACGGTAAGTCTTCCCAGCGCTTTAAAGTAGCGCTCAGGGACTTTCCGCATTCTTCCTAAAATCCAGCCCCGATCGTGCGCCTCCCACGGCGCGGGCGTCTGACGGGCTATTCCTACCCCCAGTTTCAACGGCGCTGGCCCATAGCGACGCCGAAACTAGCCTCCCGCGGAACTCTAAACGAGCGCCTTCCACGGCGTCGAGGCCTCCGCACTCCTATCCTTCTCTCGCCCCCCTCTAAATACAAAACGGTTCTTCTGCACGTAGATGCCGCAGAGGAAACGTCCGCGAGGGAAACGAGGTGAGTGGCGCGTCCACCTCAAACGATTACAACAGGCGCTCCTCGCTGAGGGGGAATTCGACCCCTCATTCCACTGGCAGAAATGCGACGCGGCCCCGTGGAAATCGCTACTAAATCTAAAAACCCTCCATCGCATGATACAGCCACCTGCCTCACGCGTAAACACACGCCGAGAACGAATTTCAACCGAAGTCAAGGCTTCACCCCGCGCGCCCCGCTCCGCGCTCGCGCTCCCGCGAGTTTATGTAAGCGCCTCGAGACCGCTCTAAAAACCAAACACGTGACTCAGAACGTCACATTCCCCATTTTAATAACTCGTCAATAATCAAAGAGAGATTACCAAAACCCTTCGAATGTTATTCAGGGTCATGACCTTGACAATATATGTAAAGGTCAACATTATCTCGGAGTAGAATTCTCTATTTTATTTTTAATAACTTTGTAACGTGCGATTACTACAACCTTCTGAAAGTTATTCAGTGTGATGACCTTCATAACGTATGGGAGGGTCAAGGTCATTGGAGGTGAATTGTCCATTTGAACTTTAATATCTTCTTAATAATCAACGAGCGACTACCAAAACATTTCGATAGTCACTTAGATATGTCATGACCTCGACAATATATGGCAAGGTCAGCGTCATCGGAGTTGAATTCTTTATTTCATTTTTAATAACTCTTGAACGTGTAATAAGTGACTGCTAAATCTTCCGAAGGTTGCATGAAATGTAGCAAGAAAACAAGTACATATAAGTATTAATTACAGATTGAAAAAAAATAAAATTAAGTAAAAATTACCGAAAAGAATAATTCTAACTGTAAGTTATGTCTGTACTCATAGTTAGTCCTTATAATTCCTTTAAATTTGATTTCATATGCTTTAGGAATTATTTTATTAGTTAATACTTACTCGTTATATTTAAAATGCTGATAAACAGGCCACCCAAAGTACACATTTCTACAGTTATGAATCTTTCCATGATTCTTATTTTATGAAACATCTGATTGAATAACTAATTGAACATTTTATACAAATATATTTGTATTAAAAATGCAGGGATGAGAAGTAAAGTAACGCCGTAAATTTTATCGTTACAGTCGTTTGTAAAAGCGACTTGATAACCACGTTGCAGTTTTTTATGGTTGCAACTATTACTGACTACACTAATTTTGAGCTAAGCTTGGAAAAGTTACTTTGAAAAGTAACATTTTATCATTACGCGTTTACTTACTGAAAAGACTATTTGTAATGAGTAACGCACAACGAGTAAAAAGTAATGCGTTACAAATAATGAGTTACTTTTTTTCAGTAACGAGTGACCGTTCCTGTTGAACGTTAGCCGGGGAACTGAATGAGGCAGGCAGACATTAAACACAGAATCAATCGAATAATTGTACTACACTTTTATTGAAAATAGAAATACAGACCCCGCTGTGCAAGAATGTACAGCGGAAGAGAAGAGTAAAAAGCCGGAAGAGCAGATCGCGCAGTGTAGTGTGTGCGATATAGTGTAATCGGCTTAAGGTCGTGAGTCCTTCCGGTCGCGGGAGATTTAAATACTCAACAGTTGTAACGACTGAGTGACTTTCCAACCTTGATATTACAGTTAAAAATCGTCGTTATACGCGTGTACTAATATAATTAATTTATATTCTCATTATATAGAAAGACGTTAAACATTAAAAAGGTATGATATTAACATATAAATTTATCTTTTTAAAAAAGATAAGAAAGCGCTACAAATATATGTTCTGCGAAAAAAAATTATACTAAACTGAAAAATGAATTTTAAGGAAATATTAAAACACTACAGAATACATGATATCAGTACAAAACTTACCCTTTTGAAAAAGAGTAGAAAAAGACGCTAAGAATGCGTGTTCTTCAGTTTTTCGGAAAAAAATATGTACTAAATTGATTAATTCATATACTATTTATAAGATTATAGTCGTTTATAAAAACGACTTGATAACGGCGTTGCAGTTTTTTATGATAGCAAGTTTTTTACGATAACTGACTACAATAATTTTTTGCTAAGCATGGAAAAGTCACTTTGAAAATTAACGCTTTACCACTACGCATTTACTCATTGAAAAAGTTATTTATAATATAATGAGTAACGCATAACGTTACTCGTTACAAGTAGTGAGTAAAAAGTATCGCGTGACAAATAACGTGTAACTATTTTTCAGTAACGAGTGACCGTTTCAATTTGTTGTAAGTAACGATTGAGTGACTTTCCAACCCTGATATTACATTTAAAAATCTTCGTAAAAATGTATTAAAGTAATTAATTTAAACAATATAATAATTAAACGGCTTCATCCACGTACACAGGCTGAGTTTTGTGCAGGATCATACGTTAATCCATATTTATTATAATATATAAAACCAAACGTTTCGGTCTGTCATCAGACCATTTTCAATAGTATTACATAGAATTGTTAAAAATTTCTCAATAATTTTGAATATTTACAGATCGAAATCATTCTCGTTGTCATTATATATATCGCTGTCCAATAATTAAATTATAATTTTCGAAATATCATATATAACATTCGTCAACTGCATAAAACCATGGAAAACATAGTATGTCCTATCTGTTAAAATAATTTTCATACTCTGCACTCCATGAAAACAAGTCTGCTCTAACTATTAACGAATTATAAGTTCAAAATTACATTTACTTTTATAGTCTATTTTAACATAATATTATATAGCTACTTACATTATAAGTGAAGTTAATAATTATATTATCATTAGTGATAATCTTTTATCATCCCAATAAATCGACGCACCATTACCTGATACTGATAAATAATAATTTATAGTTATTAATATGAATCACTCAATTAATTAATTCCAAAAAACTTAGTAATACCTGCGTAGAATTATTAAAATGTATCACACAAAGTAATGCACACTTTATCAAAGACATATTTTTCTTTCCTTTGTTCGTTTTAACGCTAATAATAGTTAATGTGAGGAAAGCTAGGACGAACTGCAAGAAACTGTCTCGTATATTCTGACACAACGTATTTATATCGAAGGCTAAAGCGAACATTATATGAATTCAAAACAAATCAATATCATACAATGCCGAGCAAGGAAACATATGCTTCTGGAAATTTTTGAGTGTCAATCTGCTTGTTTAAACCGTTTTCTTGTTTTTTGATAAAGATCATCTCTGATGTTAGTCTTTTGAAAAGATATTGTTCTTTATCCATAATTTTTATATCGTAATTAATTTATATAGAAAGGCATTAAAAACTACAAAAGCCGTGTGATATTAATTTATTATTATAGTATATAAATTTATTTTTATAAAAGAGATAAGAAGACGGTACAAATTTATGTTCCGCGCGAAAAAATTTTACTAGATTAAAAAATAAATTTATAGGGAAATATTAAATATACACTACAAAAAATCACGGTTGTTAAAAAAACGTTTTTTTTATTTTAAACAAAAAATATTGCTTTTTTTATTTGGCACAATGTTTTCTGTTTTATTTTGTGTTTTTTTAAGCAACAAAAAAAACATGTTTTAAACAAGAAAAAAACATGTTTTGTTTTGTTGCTTAAACAAGTAAAAATTATTGTGTGAATATTTGAATCTTTCGTCATTAAGAATAATAAATAACTGAAATTGAAAGAATTAGTTATTTTTATTTATTATTATTTTTAATTTATTTTACTATTAACATGTTTCTTGTTGTGTTAGCGCTTTTCCAAAGTGTACGCGAATTTATTATCGACTTTATTGATTCTGCGGGTAAATCGGGCTGATAAATCAGGAATACTGCATGACTTTTCGAATCTAAATATCATCTCAATG
>NW_017300233.1:22038-22467 GCF_001594075.2 Trachymyrmex cornetzi
GATCTGTATCCGAACGTTCTGGAATCTATCATTTTTACTATTTCATTTCAATTTCGTTTTTTATTTTAATTACCAGTCTATATGCTGCAATTCATAACGAAGTAAGTGGCAATAATGCAAATGTATAGTGTAGTTATTGGGTGCATTCCATTTGATGACACAAGTCGACACAAGTGTCATTCTATCGTTGTCACTTTCTGAATGTCAAGAAGGATAGAACGACGCTTCTGTCGACTTGTGTCAACTTGTGTAGTTGTGTCATCAAATGGAAAGCATGCATTGTTGTCAGATTAAATTTTCACTATTTTCAGTCCTTATAGTTTACACCGACTTTTTTCATTGTTTTATATATACAGGGTGTCCGAAAAGTGTGGAAACGGTCGATATCTCGAGAAACACACATCGGATCAGAAATCTGAAAATATACGT
>NW_017300233.1:23473-25843 GCF_001594075.2 Trachymyrmex cornetzi
TTTTCAGATTTCTGATCCGATGTGTATTTCTCGAGATATTCGACCGTTTCCATACTTTTCGGACACCCTGTATATACACTCATGTATATATACTCATAACAACTACCAACTTTCTATTAATTTAATACACATTACATGTATTTAATTGATTATCTTGATATTTATTGTATTATTTTAGTTTTTGATACACCATTCTTTGAATACAGTACGCACACTACCGATATTAAAATAATTTCATAGGAAATTACTAGTTAGTATGAGTATTGAACGATCAGCGTATAAACTAAATATAATATATAAATAAATAAAAACATGATTTTTGCAACATACAATTATTTTTTTGTTTATTTTTTACAATTTCTTTTCCAAATCACACGTTTTAATTGTGGTGTTTTTAATCAGTTTTAATAAATAGTTTAAAAACGTTTAAAATAAAAGTGTTTTAAACAATGCCCAATGTTTTAAACATGTTTTAAACAAGCCGTTTTAAACGTTTTGTTTAAAACATAACAACCCTGCAAAAAATACATGATATCAGTATAGAACTTACCCTTTTAAAAAATGGTAGAAAAAGGCGCCAAGAGTTCGTATTCTTCGGTTCTTCGGAAAAAAATGTGTACTAAATTGAATAATTCACATACTGTTTATAAGTAGACGTTAAACACAAAATGCATGAGATATCAGTATACATTTACCTTTTTAAAGAAAGGTAAAAGAGCGCTGTGGATACGTGCTCTGCAAAAAAAAAAAATTTATTAAATTAAAATATATAGCGAAACCTAAGTGGTACTTATTTGTGTACCTATTAAAGTCCTATAAAAAAAATTCTACTTAATTTGAATGATACGTATCAGGCATATAAGAGATTTGATATCAATAATGATCGCTAAATTATAATCTTTAAAAATTGTTACCTCACTCAATCCAAATCATATATGAACCTTGATTAAGAATTACAACTTAAATGATAGTATATCTAATTTAAAAAAATAAAATCTATTTTTATATGTTTGCTACCAAGTTAAAATCCTATAAATAAAAATTATACTTAATTTGATATGTATTAGGTATATAAAAGATCTGATCAATAATTGGCGTTACATTATAATCTTTAAAAATTGTTGCCTCGCTCAATCCAAATCATATATGAACCTTGAACAAAACTCTGTTGTACAAAATTAAAATATGAAAAAAAATATCAAATGGCATCTTTTCAGCCCAAGGGTTATCACAAAGAATTAAGGACGTATCAGAACAAAATTGAGAAATTTTAATAAACAAATTTTCATGTAAAAACACTTATATGCGTGCGTGCGTGCGTGCCTGCGTGCGTGTGACACTGCTGACCTAAAAAATGAAACAATAAAAACTGTTCAAACATAATAATTTAATTTGAATGCTATATTTAAAAAGAAAGTTGAATGGTGAAAAAAAAATTACAATGTTATTACAGTATTACAGTTAAACGTTATAATTTTCACAACAATGCACACAAAAGAATTCAAAACTTGTCCTATACTTAATTCTAATCTGCACGCCTTATTACTCGCTCGCACGTATTCACGTTGATTATACATACTATCATCGTATTTTGTTTCTAAAATTCTTTTAACTGTAACGTCCGCCGAAAATTGCGCGCAGGCGAACGTCACTTTTAATGACGCCAGACGCGTTGCCGTGGCACCGGCAACTGTCGCGACAGCCGCGAAATCCTCGCGAACCGTGATCACGCGGTTAGTGCGTGATCAAACAGCTGTTACAAAACCGTACTGCGCTTGCACGACCTAATATAATTAATCGCGTGAAAATCCAAATTAATCAATAGCGAGACGAATTAGCACCCCATAATATTGAATAATAAACCATAGGGAACTAAGAGGCCCTCTGCTATTCTCGATCTATCGCAGTATTCTAAAGTAATCAATAAACTTATTTCATTTAAATTCAGTAATTGCAACTGCAAATTTGACTGCGCCGATTCATAAAGCGGCTAATACTGCGCTTATGTTCGAGAATACGTAGCTGAATGGCATCCGCAAGTGCACCAAAAGCTTCTAACAAAATCTGCGGAAGTCCGTTAGAAGCTCCGCGATACAAATAACGCACGAACGCTTTGTACTTAAACTCTATACATAAAAAAGGGAAAACATCATTCGGCGAAATGTAACGCGAATAAACGCGCACAGCAACTGCACATTGTGCAGCACAGGGAAGGAGCGACTAAGAGGGCCCTGTCAACACTTAAATTTGGCAAATTCTTCCTTTAAGACGGTAAAATCTAATGAAATATCATTAGATCGAAAGTTCTAGAACAATTCAAAAGATTCCGGTAACTGTTGACAGGTCAACCCCCTTTCCCGCTCAGCACCA
>NW_017300233.1:26776-37195 GCF_001594075.2 Trachymyrmex cornetzi
TATCCGCACTTACGCGCCCCCGGACGTGACATAACCTTATATATTATAGATATTATTTATGTCTTAAGGGGATCCTAAAGCCTCCTGTTTTATCACGTAAGCACGTATAATTTTTGTATAAGAAATACTTTTTTTTTTCTTTCACCAATTCGAAAATCCTTTTCCAGGATTAAAGTATACGCATTAATACGTGTTTGGAAAGTGGAGTCTATGCCGAGAACGATCGAAAATTTCAAAATGCATTTATTTTTTACTATTTCTTAGTGTAACATGGCGTCTCAGCTGTCAAGTCCTGACAACATTTGCTTGATACGGAAGCTTTACAACCTGTACGTACGAAATAATGGTTTCCAGACACGTATCTTACACGAACAAACAACGTCAAGTTCTTAGAATTAGACTTAGACGCTTTTTATCACGACGAATTTATTATACGAAAATTGATGCGTATGTGTGGCTGCGTGTATCATAGGTTGCGTGAGATATTGCTATGGTAGTATAAAAACACATATGATGTGCGGCGCGCGATGTGACCTCTGATGATTTCGTGGGAGTTCGAGCTTTGCTTTAGAATCTCCTTAATACTTATGTTATTATTGTATTTATGTTTTAGTACTTTATCATTACATTTTTCCAAAATCACTAATCAGAGTCGAGATATGAGCGATTCACTCTCGGGATTGGTCGGCGTCATGTTTGGGATTGTGTGATGCGTTAGTAAAAACGTGAGTTTGTATAAACGAACTATGTTAGTGAAAACATGAGTCTGTGTAATGTACTCTGTGAGTTTTTGTAACGTATTTGTGAGTTGTGTAAACGAGGTTCCAACAACGGAATCCTTCCGGTTTTATGTCTCGACTCTTATTGTAATGACTCTACATTTTTCGGTCCAGCAGCATCAAGTGTTTTTACATGAACATTTTCTTTCAAATTTTTTAATTTTGTTCTATTACGTCCTAATTCTCTGTGATAATCTTTGGGTTAAAAAGATAACGCAATTTGGATTTTATTTTTTTTATTTTGTACAACAGAGTTTTTTTCAAGGTTTATATATGATTTGGAATGAAAGAGGTAACAATTTTTAAAGATTATAATGTAACGCCAATTATTGATAACAGATTTTTTGTATACCTGATACGTATCATTCAAATTAAGTATAATTTTTATTTATGAGATTTTAACTTACTGACAAACATACAAAAATAGGTGTTATTTTTTTAAATTAGATATATATACTATCATTTAAGTTGTAATTCTTAATCAGTGTTCACATATGATTTGGATCGAGTGAGGCAATTTTTGAAGATTGTAATTTAGCTCCTATTATTGATATCATTTTTTTATATGCCAGATACGTATCGTTCAAAGTAGAATTTTTATTTATGGGACTTTAATAGATATAAAAATACGTATCACTTAAGTTTTATTATATATTTTATAATTAACAAATATATACATAAATCGAGCCACAATAAGTGGTTATGTACTCCTTTAATTAACAAAGAAAATAATAATTTCACTCTAATATAAAGGCTATAGGAGTCAACGCTGGATATATTAAGCGATAACTTTTACACAAAGATCAAATATATTATTTAATCCACATATCACCCTTGAACGTTTCAACTCAAATTCGAGTCATCTTCAGCAAATCCATCCATCCATCAAACGCACTGCGAAGAGATATTGCATCGCAAAATAATATCTCCAAACTTCTTGCATAGCCATGGCTAATCAGAAGTGAGACCCATATTCAATCAGTTTCACAGCTGAGTGGTGATGAGCAACTCAAACTACAATTAAAATTCCTTTTTTGAATATCGTAAACGGGCTACTCACATAATGATCAGCCCACGTCGCATGTTCCCCATACACATTCCACACAGAGTACATTTTTCACAATTTTACAAAGAATTCAGTGTCCAGAATCGTCGACAAGTACAAATTTTTAAAAAAAAAGAAAACTCGAGAAGATTCATCAGTTTTAGTCAGTACTGAGTTCGGTCAAATAATAAAAGAATTTCAAAACATTGCGGTTAAGGATTCAAAAGCACCGAATATAGATGAAAACAACAAGTCTCACTCATATGAAAGACACATCTTATAGTTTGTCAATTAACTTCATGTAAACCTGATTTAAAGCTGCGGTATCGTTTTGCAAATTCAGCCCATTTTTTTGTCTTTTTATATGTATCATTTCTGACACTAGACGCTTATTATAGAATCCCTCAGTATCCAGAACCTCAACGTTCTCCCAATCGAAATCATGCTCGCACTGCAACCTATGGTCTGTAATAACCGATTTTGACGACGTTGTGCTGTTAATATGCTTCCTATAAAATCTAAAGGATAGTCATTATAGTCTGGGAGATTATGACACTAAAATCGTCATGATTTGTTACCGCTTGAAATCGTCATAATTCGTCATTTATTAGGTAAACGTGCAGGAAATACGCAAGTATGGCAAACCTCCCGCGGTTTTAAAATTGATAGCGTGTGATTGAAGTTGTCAAAAATTTGTTGCTTTTTTCCTAATACGTTACCGGATGGCATGTGTTTCTAGTGATAGTTTACGTCAAAAAAACCAATCGGAAGGTAGGTGCCATACCGTTTCTGTGCATCGAAGGGGCCGTCAAATCAAGCTAAAGTTGTAAATTTTTTAGTGAATAAAAAAAGATTTGTTACCGGCTGTTTTTTTGTACATTGCTTATTTTCACTACGAAACATACAAAAATACACATGCCATACCGTTTGAGTGGACCTAAGGAGTCGCTATGCTCGTCCTAACATATCGAATTTTAAACTAAAAGTTTTAGTCGGTAACAAATCATGACGTTTTAGCGACCCCTTAGGTCCACTCAAACGGTATGGCATGTGTATTTTTGTATGTTTCGTAGTGAAAATAGGCAATGTACCAAAAAATAGCCAGTAACAAATCTTTTTTTTTTCACTAAAAAATTTACAACTTTAGCTTGATTTGACTCCTTCGATGCACAGAAACGGTATGGCACCTACCTTCCGATTGGTTTTTTTGACGTAAACTATCACTAGAAACATGCCATCCGGTAACTTATTAGGAAAAAAGCAACAAATTTTTGACAACTTCAATCACACGCTATCAATTTTAAAACCGCGGGAGGTTTGCCATACTTGCGTTTCCTGCATGTTTACCTAATAAATGACGAATTATGACGATTTCAAGCGGTAACAAATCATGACCATTTTAGTGTCATAATCTCCCGGACTATAATGACTATCCTTTAGATTTTATAGGAAGCATATTAACAGCACAACGTCGTCAAAATCGGTTATTATAGACCATAGGTTGCAGTGCGAGCATGATTTCGATTGGGAGAACGTTGAGGTTCTGGATACTGAGGGATTCTATAATAAGCGTCTAGTGTCAGAAATGATACATATAAAAAGACAAAAAAATGGGCTGAATTTGCAAAACGACCCCGCAGCTTTAAATCAGGTTTACATGAAGTTAATTGACAAACTATAAGATCTGTCTTTCATATGAGTGAGACTTGTTGTTTTCATCTATATTCGGTGCTTTTGAATCCTTAACCGCAATGTTTTGAAATTCTTTTATTATTTGACCGAACTCAGTACTGACTAAAACTGATGAATCTTCTCGAGTTTTCTTTTTTTTTAAAAATTTGTACTTGTCGACGATTCTGGACACTGAATTCTTTGTAAAATTGTGAAAAATGTACTCTGTGTGGAATGTGTATGGGGAACATGCGACGTGGGCTGATCATTATGTGAGTAGCCCGTTTACGATATTCAAAAAAGGAATTTTAATTGTAGTTTGAGTTGCTCATCACCACTCAGCTGTGAAACTGATTGAATATGGGTCTCACTTCATGATTAGCCATGGCATTGCATGCAAGAAGTTTGGAGATATTATTTTGCGATGCAATATCTCTTTGCAGTACGTTTGATGGATGGATGGATTTGCTGAAGATGACTCGAATTTGAGTTGAAACGTTCAAGGGTGATATGTGGATTAAATAATATATTTGACCTTTGTAAAAGTTATCGCTTAATATATCCAGCGTTGACTCCTATAGCCTTTATATTAGAGTGGAATTATTATTTTCTTTGTTATATATTTTAATTTAATAAAATTTTTTTGCAGAGGACATATCCACAGCGCTTTTTTACCTTTTTTTAAAAAGATAAATATATACTGATATTTCATGCATTTTGTAGTGAATTAATCAATTTAATACACATTTTTTTCCGAAGGGCCGAAGTATACGCACTTTTAGTGCCTTTTTCTACCCTTTTTTAAAAGGGTAATTTTTGTACTGATAAATAAATTTATTAAAAAATGATGAAGACCGAATATCGGGTGAAACGTTTATGAATTTTGATTTGTAAAGATCACTTTAAATATATTACATCGCAACAAATAACGAGCGTATTGGCTATATGCTATTTTAACTTTTGTTTATAAGTATTAAGCCGTTATTTACCTCTACGTTGTATTTACACGCGAGCATAAACATGCGTTATACATTTAATAATAATAATTATTTCTTTGAATTTAGTTACAAAGGACTCTTACTGTTAAGTACAGTTATTTGAGTTTAGTGAATTTGGCGCCTGGCGCTACATTACCGTACTCGCTATGCGTCTTGATAGAGGGACGCGACTAAGGAAACGGCGCGTGCGTCGTTGCGTTGTCTTCTCCCTCTCGTTTGGGGATGCGCACGCATTCCTTCTTGAGCAGCCATTGCTCGATAACGTCGAACTACTCTTACGATCCAAGAGATATCTGCGTGCTTTCATGTACCTGTGAGTTTAAGCATATTAAATTAACGCTAAATAAGAAAAGATTGTGTTTTGCTTCTCGATCACCTCCGAGCGCGAAGTTAGATACCGCAAGCGATCGGGTGAGTGTGCGTGTCAAAACAAACGGCACGTGCACAGAAAGAACATTGGTCCTTCGAGCCGGATCCAGACATCTTGGATCTACAAACTGCTCATCAGATGCATGCAAGTTGGCTGCTGGTATTCTCCACATTACGAGTTCAATCGGCGAAGCCTAGATACTCTGCAGACACGCCAGTGAGTCAGCAGAGCAGTCAGCGACAGCTTTAACCTATAAGCAAAACAAGGACGAGGGCCACGGCAGCTAGTCATACGACGCCGGCTTACAACGAGCACCAGGGCGCACTGCCGTGCGGCACACATCGTCATTAACGGGAATTTCTTTCCCTCTGAGGAAGCGACTACGAGAAACGAGGACCGGTGGCGACAAGCAGAACGGCATCAATCGTCGCTCAGGAACCGGACTTGCCCTCGAGAAACCAGCCGGGAGCATCGGTGGCGACGAACAAATCAACGTCAATCGTCGTTCAAGAACCGGAACTGCTCTTAAGATTCAGCCGAGTGAAGCGGAAAGGCATCTAGCGGCGACTCTCTTCAAGCATCGTCTATCACCATCCTTCGCTGTCACCAAAGAAGCGTTAGGTTAAAGCGCACATAGGTATCGTGTTGCGTAGTCAGGTAGGGCTATCTAGATCGACCTTCCGAAACGCGCGCGTGTATTGTGTCACCGTCTATTAATTCAAAATGTCAATCGAGAACATTACGGTTCTTAAAAAACAACGTACGGTTATTAAGTCGTCGTGTACGCGTACGAAGACATACGTAGACGCCGTCACGTCTCTCACGCCGTCAGTGATAGCACAGCTAGTCCAGTCGAATTGCACTTTTCCGAGGAAAAAATTGTAAACAGGGCCATGAGAGTTGGAAGTGGTAAAGTGGACCCCCATTAACCTGGACCCCCCACCATCGAAAGTCAAAATAGCGATAGGTCAAAAATTTAGTGCTCTTTATTTGCTAATTATTTGCTGCAAAAAAAATTTTTTTGCTCCAGCGGTTTAGTGGCAATAAAAAAATAAAATGGGGGGTTAATATTAAGCTGGACCCCCCCCATACTGAAAAAAATAGATCCCGTGGTGCTACAAAGAAATTAAGCACACCAGATTTTTTTGCTTTTTATTTGCTCGAAGATAGCGTACATAAAATTTGGAAATTCAATATTTTTAATATTAAAACAATACTAGCGGTCGCGCAGCGAGAATCTACACGGCCCGCGCAGCGCTACTTCAAGTCCCTTTTCTACCTCCACAGAATTATTTGCTCGCATGTTTTTGGTCGCAAATTAATCCTGGGACTGTATACTATCGATTCGTGACAAAACACGACTTATTTACTAACTGTAAAGTCCTGAAAAGTCCATAAGTCGAGCACGCGGTCAAGCAGCGCGCTGCGTATCAGCCACCTTAAATGGCTCGTAGAATGTCGTAAGAATTATTTGCTCGCATGTTTTTGGTCGCAAATTAATCCTGGGACTGTATACTATCGATTCGTGACAAAACACGACTTATTTACTAACTGTAAAGTCCTGAGAAGTCCATAAGTCGAGCACGCGGTCAAGCAGCGCGCTGCGTATCAGCCACCTTAAATGGCTCGTAGAATGTCGTAAGAATTATTTGAGTGGTTTATTGCCTTTTATTTGAATATTATTTTGAATATAAACCATTTGTTGACCTAATTTGCTAATTATTAATAATTCTATTTTAAAAAAAGCACTTTCAGAGACTCTACGAGCACACTCTGATCAAGCTGAGAGTAAGTGATGGATTTCATTTATATATGCCTATTTATAGGGATCCGCGTCATTTTCCCCTTACGGAAAACGAGTTCATCTTACGGCGGTACTGATTATTATACTACTTCCTTGGCGGCGTCTACCAGGTATGTAAATATGAAACCGGAATTTCTTAATAGAAAATGGACGTTTATTGCATGAAAATGATAAAAAATATTTTATTTGAAGTATTGCCCATCGCTAGCTATACATTTTTCCCATCTGTCTGATAATTTGTGGATGCCACGCCAAAAAAATTGTAGCTCTTTTGAGTCAAACCAGTCATCTAGTCATTTTCGTACATCTTCATAAGAAGTGAAGCGCTGCTGAGCAACTGCATGTTCCATCGATGCAAATAAGTAGTAATCAGATGGAGCCAAGTCTGGTGAGTAAGCTGCATGCGAAAGTATTTCCCAACCAAACGCCTCAATCGTTTCCTTGATCAGTTTTGCTGTGTGTGATGATGCACTATCATGAAGCAAAATCACTTTGTGTTGCCTTTTTTGATATTCCGGTCGTTTTTCACGCAAAGCTTAATTCAAATTGATCATTTGTTGTCGGTAGCGTTCAGTATTAACGGTTACGCCAGGTTTTAGAAGCTCATAATACATCACACCTTTCTGATCCCACCAAACACAGAGCATTGTCATCCGTCCATGGCGATTTGGTCTTGCAGTCGATGGTTCGCCTGGAGTTACCCATGATCTTTTACGCTTAGGATTCTCAAAATATATCCACTTTTCATCGCCAAGCACAATTCCATGGAGAAATGACTTTCCTTTGTACCTGGCGAGCAGCATTTCGCAAGTGGTTTTTCGGTTTTCCTGCTGTCTTTCATTCAGTCCATGTGGAACCCATTTTCCCATCTTCTGAATCTTTCTCATGGATTTCAAACGTATGGAGACGGCTTTTCGTGTCACATTTAATTGATCTGCGAGTTATTGTTCAGTTTGAGGGTAATCCTCATCCAACAATGCTTGCAATTCGCTGTCTTTAAACTTTTTTGGTGGTTTTCCATGTTATTCGTTTCTTACGTCAAAATCGCCACTTTTGAATTTTTTGAACCACTCAAAGCACTGTGATTTACCAAGAGCATGCTCACCGTAAGCTTCGATAAGCATTCGATGCGATTCTGCAGCAGTTTTCTTCAAATGGTAACAGAAAATCAATGCTGTCCGCAAATCGTTGTTTCCAGGAACAAAATTCGACATGTTCGTCGCTATTACAAACTATACTGTTGTATGAAACTTGTATTGTTGTGAGTTGAAAATCTTTGTCAGAACAAGGAAATGGCGTCAATGACGCGACAACTACATTAACAGCTATGGCCATCTATTGATAAATTCCGGTTTCATATTTACATACCTGGTAAATCACGGCCTTTCCTTTTAATCTCGATAACTCGTCGCGCTGCCCCCTTCGCATATAATTGGACCCATTGGTACGTATCTGACCTCGAGGACCTACAAGGCTCAGGGCGCTCTCCAAAGGGAGCGCTCTCCGCCTCCCTTTTTCCGCTCGTGGGCGCTTTGGTAGCAGGGCCGCCCAGGCAATTTCCTCTCTCTCTCTCTGGACAGGGCGCTCGCCTTACGGGCGTCTCTTCTATACTCCCCTCGGGATAGGGCGCTCGCTCTACGGACGTCCTTTCCCTCTCGCATCCAAAAAGGGCGCTCTTTTTCAGGGCGCACCTACACCCCTTCCCTCATTCCGGAACGTCATTCCGTCCTGCGCTTGATCCATTTGGGCGCACCTTCCATCCCCGGCTCCGCCCCTCCCCTCTTTCTTTCTCTTTTTTTTCTCTTTTCCTTCTTTTTTCCCGTGCCTACTACGTATAGGGATCTCGCGCCCTCCGACCTTTCTAATAATATGGAAGTATAAACTTTACCTCTACCCTCCTTCTACAATTATCATTTTCTCCACCGAATCGCGTCTAACAATTCGATGGGTATAGATGCCAAGATCGAGGCGTAGCGGCTGGCGAAGGCAGCTTAGGCGCTTGGTAAAATCCCTCTACGATCACCGGGATTTTGACCCTGGCGTTTTCGGACCTTCTCAGGACCTCGCCGATCTCGCGCCTCGCAGCGAGGAACCGCCCGTCTCCAGGTCGATGTCGCCACCTCCCCCGATGGGCACGGAGAACTCGTTTGCGCCTGTTAGGTGCATCACTCGCCTCGTCGCCCAGCTTCCCGCTCCGGACACATCGCGCCCTCCGGTCAGGATCCCTACCAGGCCTGTGAAGATCACTGGGAGGCCACGAGTCGTGTCCGTGGAAAAGCTGGACGTACAAATAAAGATCTCTAAGTAAACGCGCTGTCTATTACTTATTGCTCCTCACCCCTTCCTGGTTCTCCACATAGGGCTTTGAACCTCCCTCTCAAACCGAGGGTGGCGTCCTTAGGTCACTGTTCGTGACCCTGTAAAAAGACGCACTTCTGATCAGTGATGCACATTTGGCTCCCCGGCAACACGGAAACCAGCCCCACCACTTGTACCCCACCAAATAGACACCTACCGGCTTCGAGTCGGCCGTCTTCGCCGCGAGAGCGAGCGAGACAGCGAGAGACAGTGCCCGTCCTTCTCGCTCTACAAGCGAGTATTAGAACGAAAAGGACGGCCACTCTCTCTCGCTCTCTTGCTTCTTCTAGTATCGTAGTCGCTTGTTATAAGCGACCGAAAACTGAAAATGTACTTGTTCGGCCGCTTCGGCGTATTCCTGTACAGGGTATCTCGACCTTTTTTGACAATCACTTTTGTGTTGATAGATTAAACTGAGTCGAAAAGTTCTCTACCATTTTGCAATTTTCGCAATAGATAACAAGATATTAATTACTAAAAATTGCAAAATTTTGAATAATTTTTTACTCAAATATTATCAACTTTATAGAAAAACTGCAATAGACAAAAATTATTTATTTTCTTCTCATTAAGTTTTCAGAATTTCTGCAGAATTTTTTATCAACTATTTAGTACTGCATTTTCTTTTTTTTAACAACATGAGAAAATATGGTATTAAAAAATTCTGAAAAAATTCTGAAAAATTCTCAGAACTTTGTGAGAAAAAAATAAATAATTTTTGTCTCACGCAGTTTTTCTGTAAAGTTGATAGTATTTGAGTAAAAAATTATTCAAGACCAATATTTTGCAATTCTTAGTAAATAATATCTTGTTAACTATTGCGAAAATTGCAAAATGGTACGGGACTTTTCGACTCAGTTTAGTCAGCTCTATCTACACAAAAGTGATTGGCAAAAAAGGGATACCCTGTATAAGGATAAAGAGACATGAACACACTTTCTAGATAACGATTTTAATAAATATATTTTAATAAATTTTAATATCATATAACCTTCCATTAATAGCAAAAATGATTCTAACATTAAAAAAATCAAAATGTGTTTCAAACATGAGATTTTTCATAATATCTTTCCAGTACACTTACATATCTTGGTGCAATCTCCTCGGCTTCCCCATCAATCCCGAACCACTTACTTAATTCATCTCTCCTTAACAATTATTTTATAGACTGTCTTCCTAGTCCCCTCTCCAGTTCCCCTTCATCCCCTCGACTCACTTCTCCTTCAGATCCTGTCAATTCTGATTCCTTTTCTTTCTCTCCTATTACTGGTACTTGTCTCTATAATATCCTAAAACATATAAAACTTACTTCCGCTGGTCCCTACGACATATCTGGTCATATGCTCCTTCTATGTCTTCCACAATGTCTTGCTCCTTTACTACATGTACTTAAT
>NW_017300233.1:37639-45014 GCF_001594075.2 Trachymyrmex cornetzi
TCCTGCTTAAATCTGAATTGTTCATGTATGCTGATGATGTTGTTCTTCTATATTCTTTTCAATTAACTAATGCTTCTACCGCTGTAACCGACATAAATCAGGATCTCTGCTTGATTGCTGAATGGGCCTCCTTAAATGCACTTCATCTTAACCCCTCTAAGTCCTCGTTGATTGTGGCAGGATCACCCTACTTACTATCCCACCTCTCCTCTTTTAATATTTTCCTCAACTAATCGCAAATTTTTCGCTCTTCATCCATTAAAATACTTGGAGTGCATTTTGACTCCTCTTGGTCTTTTGGCGAGCATGTTTTGGTGAAGTGTCGAGCAGCCTTCTTACGTTTTCGTCTATTGTACCCTTTCCGGCATATCCTCTCAACTTCACAGAAGCTCCTTGTATCCCAAATGCTTGTAATCTCCTTATTTGACTACGCTGATGTGATATACATTCCGGCTCTGTCTCATAAACTCCTTACCCGTATTCAGCGAATGCAGAATTCATGCCTTCGTTTCTCGTACAACGTTCGTAAATACGATCATATATCTCCTAGTTTTTTGCGTTCCGGCTGGCTAAAAGTTCATCAACGTTTTGTCCTCCACTTGTGCTGTCTTGTGTTTCGTCTCTTGCGCTCAGGCATTCCTCGATACCTCCGCAGTCTTTTGAATTTAAATTCTGCTCTCCATGCTGAAAATACTCCTGTCACTCGTTGTCATGATTCCTTATCCTTTCCCAGGCATCGTACATCCAAATTTAAGGCTGCTTTTTCTTATATTGCTACAAAATTCTATAATGTGTTATCCTCTTTTATCCGTTCATCCCCTCGCTACATTCGTTTCGTTCAGCTGCTGCAAAATTTATATCTTTGTAAGACTATTATTTCTCTCGTATTATTTCTCTTGTAAATTTTGCTGTATTTTGCGCTCTGTATTTCTCCACGTATGATTCACATATTTACACATTTGAAATTATTTTTCATTAGTTATAGGAATATTTGTATGTTATGCGCTAATCAATTATATACTTCTGTACCTCTGTATTTTTTTAGTCGAATAGTTTACTAGGGGGCATAGTAGCAGCGGTATTGCTGATGCCTTACACTATTTGTGTATACTATATATATATATATACAATAAATAATAATAATAATAATAAATTGAAATTAAAATGAAATTTAATTAATGAAATGATTCCTAAAATCCATAAACCAGGTACACCCCTTAGAATTATTTTCTCAGCGATGGAGAGTCCACTCTACCCTTTGGCATCTTTTTTACACAAAATAATTTACAAGGTGAGCAGCAATTCTTCCAGTCACATAAAAAATAGTTTTCATTTGACCAGCGTTCTAAGAGAAACTAAGTTTGACAGTGATTTTATTTTGAAATAATCATTTAAAATATTTTAACTATAAAATGCAAATTTTAAACATTCGATGAAAATGTGTGTTCAAATATCAACTAAGTTCTACCAAAAAAATTCCGTCTATGACAATACTCCAAGAATATCATTTAAAATGTGTTATTTAATACTAATTACGATATTTTATTTCCTTTTTACTGCAAATTACCAATTTTTAAAATTTTAAAACACTATATATGACGGATATCAATACAAATGTTCTACCAAATTCTGTGCGTAACTTCACGTTTGAAAAACATTATAATTCTTTTTAGTCTTAAAATAAACTTTATAAACTGCTCTTTTTCTTCTCTAATGTCTTTATTACATTTTTTCAATTTTTTGATACATATATTCAGGGATATAATGTTTCAATTTTTATTTGGCAATTATACGAGAACTCGTATATTTTCGTGTTTATTACAAATTAATCCCGGACCACGCACACAAAATGAGTCTCTTACTGTGCATATTTTAAATAAGTTTTAAATTTTCTTCAGCCATAGGTACTTATGCTATAGGGTGGTTCTTATTTATGAGATTAAAATTTTTTTATATTTTTTTTTATCTCACCCCATAAAATGATTCCATTTTATGAAAAAATAATTCCTGTAAAATTTCAGCTTAGTTGGACAGCGGAAAATGGTGCCGAAAGACATCTAAAAGTCTTAAAATAGAATATGCGATAATATATTTTACATTTATATTACTATTAATATTTATTCGATGTTTTTAATCTATTATCCAAATAATTGGGCGTGCATAAAGTATTATAATATTTATAATATTTATTCCAACTAGGTCGCCTCATCAAATGCATGACAGAAACGCCACAATCGACCAAATTTTCAGATGTTATGATAATATATATGTATTATCAAAAACGCCACAATCGATCAAATTTTCAGATGTTATGATAATACATATATATTATCATAACATCTGAAAATTTGGTCGATTGTGGCGTTTCTATCATACATATTATAATATTTATCTCTTTGAAATCATAATTTAAGGTCTTTGACAGAACAGTTGGGAACGAGACGAATAGAATTTAAAACGGATGACTTTCCTGAATTAGTAGAAAAAGGATTGGAATTCTTCGTATCTTCAGAAACAAAAACTTTCTTTCATAGGTTCAATTTAAGTATTAATGTCTTATATGAGGATCCTTTTGACTGGCCAGAGAATGAAGAATTTAAAAATGGATTAGAAACGGTTAAGAAATTGAAAGTTGTTAACGATACTGCAGAAAGAGCTGTAAAATTAATACAAGACTATAATGCATGCCTAACGAAAAATGAAGAACAAAAACAATTTATATTGCAAGTAGTTAGTGATTATAAACGCTGCTTTCCTGACGCTAAGAAAGAAACTCTAACCCGACCATTAACACAATAAGTCACTAACACAAATTATATAATAATTATTACACATATTATAGGGTAAACTCGGGTATGATGACCATAGTTTTTTAAAATGCAAAAAACATACATTTATTCTTGTTACTTTTTAACAATATTTGGGATATTATTTTCACTGAAGCTTAAAGTAACAAATACTATCGAAATTAAATAGAAAAAACTTAACAGAACTTCAATTTTATTAAAATATTACAAAGTATGCATTGGCCATCTTATCTGAGTTTTAGGGAAAAGATAGCCATGATATTAAGAAAGATAGTCATAGTATTTATAAATAAATAGTAAAAATAAAATTATAGGTCACATTGCAATTTACGTACCTTCATTGTGTATGTAATATTGATTATGGCAGCTTAACTGTAATTTATTAGACATTATAACAGTTTTTAACAGACACGTTGCTTAGCAAAACTTTGCAGATAGTCGGAAGAAAAAATATTAGATAATATTTATAATATTGTTATTTTGAACAGTGTACTCAATGAGTAAATATTGTACTACTGTAAATATTGATTATCTTTAAGAATGACTATAAAAATGCACTATTTATCAATTATTGGAGAAATTATGGCCTATGGCCATCTTTTCCGTATGGCCATAATACCCTAGTTTACCCTATGTATAATAAGTATTATACATATTACATGTAGTATGTTTAATATTTATTTAATACTTATAATATAATAAACAATTTATATTGAATTATTCACGGACAGAAATTTATTTATATTTAATATTAGATTTATATTTATATTTAAAATACCCATTTATCCTAAAAATCAGTATATATAAAAAATCAATCGTTCTTCGGCACCCTTTGCCGTAATCCGATTGAGCTGAAATTTTACAGAGTTTTTTTATAAAAAGGAACCATTCTAAATCATGAGACTAAAAAAATTCCGTGTTTGAAAAATAAAGACCACCCTAAGGTACATATGCCCTTCTTCTTGACTCTAGACTTTCTGAAAATTTATACAAATTGTAGTTTAAGAACTAACGCAGAAAAATAAACGAAAAAGCGCTGTAAAATTGAAAGTTTGGGAAATAAGGAACCCACTCTTGGCCAGGAACGTGGACAGGAGTCAAGTGTTAGAACTATTTCACACATTTTCACTCATTTCAATATGATACAAATCAAAATCGCTTAACAAAACACGACTGCACATGCAATCTTAATAAATAACAGGTGTGTTACATTCTTTTATAAACATTCTTGAATAATAAATCAATATTCATGTCCATATTACTGCTCGACGGAAACCGCGGGAAGGTGGTGGTTTCTTCCATCAGGAGGAAATGTAAAAAATTGTCTAAGTCACGTATGAATCATAAATATTTGATAATTTTTTACGTATCCAAAGGAATTAAGGAAAGGAAAGAAATAAAGCAGGTGTTTAAGTAAAGCAACTTAAAAGCATTAAAGCCGTTAAACAAAACTTGCACAATTAATTAAAATGCTACGTACAAAAAATTCAAAGTAATATTGATCACGAACAAGCGAACGAAATGTTAGTATACGGCATATTATACATTTTTAATTCAAAACGCTAATTAATAAAATTTGTATGGAATAGGAACTACAGTATTTAACTAATGTATTTACAGTTACAAAAACGTATGCATTTTATAGTCTTTATAAAAAGTTTTTTCACACAATTGAAAGCAAGATAATACGCGTAGGTCTTTCTGTACCAAAATTACTCGTATGTACAGAATGTATGAATAATAAGAAAACCATAAACTGTGTATATAGAATCTCAGAGCGTGACATCTCTTTACAGACAAACTTCGATAAATATGTATTAGGATATTTTAAAAGATTAGTCTAGACGACTTTGTTTCGCGTCATTCACTCTCAGTTCAGTCCTCGAATGCAACCTCACGCGATACAGCATTCACGTTTCGACACAGAATGTGTTCTACCCGAAAATTTCTCCAATAAATATTACATGTGGCTTCTCAGTAAAAATACGTAAGTTCTACAATTAATATTTTTCATTAATACTAATTAGATCATCCTCTAACTTAATGCCACGTCTCATAATGTAGCAGAAATGTCACTATTTGTTTGATTGACATATTAGTCATATTTATTTTAAATTGGAATAAAGGTTGTAAGAGTTGACACGTCTTATACCGACATTGTAAATAGCGAAGTATGCAAAAGGCATTCAATTACCGGGGATCTGAATCTGTGTCTCTTCTGTGACGGATATGTAGGAGGTGTTGGGATTCGTAATAGTGATCGGCAGTTCGAGGAAAGATGAAATAGTGGAGGTCACCGATGTGTAAGAGTCGGATTCGTCGACTGAATGGGCAGATTGCTTCGAGTGATGTCATAATCGGTAGATTCAGATTCAGATAAATCATCGAGGGCGAATATATCGGTAGGCGGTATGATTGACTACAATATGATCGGATAATATTTAGATATTGTAGTCGAATTGAAGAACAATATTGTCCAGAGCTCTGACCTCCCCCCTGAACTGAGGTCTATGTAAGGTTCTCGTGCTGTCCAAATTATGTGTAGTTTCTTCCAATGGGACGATTATTATCGAGTAGTTGTATCTGTCCTTGTTTATCTATCTTTATCAATACGTAGATTTGCGTGACATCGCTTCTTTCTGTCGGCAAAACCATAACTTGAGTCTGCGTGGCTGCTTTTGTTTCGTCCAATTTTTTCACGTCTTCAATTGGGGATTTCTCAACTTTATCTTGTTTTTCCTGAGGAGCAACCAGGACAAGCTGAATGTCCCTTTTTGCCTTCTTCTTTGATTCTAGCGAGACTAATGTAGCGATATCATATTTACATGACATTTACTTTCGACGTTGTGACGGTGATCAACAGATTTTTCTACGCTTTATACGAGGCCTGAGATTCTTTGACGGAAGACTTGAAAATTGTGGGAGCCGTTTGTTTCGACTGAGCGACCGTCTTGGCGATCGGCGAATTGACATTGGTGGTAGCGACGACCGACTGGCGACTGCTTTGTTTGAGCGCTTTGCATCGTTGACACAGTCGGCTCTTGCATTTTGTGGACGACGATCTCCTAAATTTGAACCTGCGGCTGCCAGTTCGAGGAATGACGACATTTTGTACGATGGACGACATGACGGTTTTGCCCTTTGGCTGCACTTACAGCACCAAATGTTATCGTTTGGTACGTATCGCTCGGCGAAACGACGGCTTGAATTACTTGATACTTACAATGTTGGTATAAAAAGTGCCCAGTAAGAAATGACTAATTGAATTGGTATCAAATTGACATGACGAAGTCAATTTAATATCAATTACATATCTAATTGTCGGTCTTTTCTCGTTGGGTTAGAACCTTCGTTCCAACTTAAAATGAATATGAAATCCAAACGAGTGGTGACATTCGTGCTACATTGCAAGATGTGGCTTTTAATTAGAAAATGATGTAATGTTATATCAATGAAAAATATTAATTTTTTTTTTTAACTTACGTCTTTTTTATGAGAAGTCGCATGTAATTTTTGGAGAAACTTTTGGGAAGATTACGTTCTATATCGAGACCTGAGTGCTGGATTGCGTGGGGTTACATTAGAGAACTGAACTGAGACTGAATAGCGTGAAACAGCGTCGTATGGACAAATCTTGAAAAATTTTTGAATACATATTCTCCATGTTTGTTTATAAAGAATTATCACGTTACGATTCTATAATTGTCTTACATTTTATTAACATTTATACACACCAAGATTGCGTTCCGATATTAATTGTCAGTCAATGAAAATTTATGGTACACGTAATGCGTACTATAGATTTGAAGTACTCACAATGAATATCGGAACGCAATCAAAATACGTATATTAAGTTTAACAGAGAATAAGAGATCAACGTGAAATATTTTACCGATCTGTTATAGCCGCAGCTATAACCATTTATTAAATAGAAATAAGGCTACTTAGCAACAGAAATGTAGTAATTAATTGGGAAACTAGGTTTTTCCGCAATTGAACTAAATACCACTGACTACCGAAAAGTCAGCATACTCATTTCCTACTTTAGTTCAATTGCGAAAAGACAATCTTGCGGAAGCAGCACGCAAATAACGCAAGCTGTTCTTCGCAAGTTGCAGAAAGACGGAAGCTATTACCGTCAGATTTAGAAATCAGGTTGCAAGTGTCAGCAATGACCACATTAAAAATGAGAGCAACCGAAATCCGCTTGAACAGCTGACCGAAGTACAAGTCCAATCAGCAGTTCGAGCAAGTATATTAACCGTGACATACTGACAAAGAGGTGAGTCTAATATCAGCTGTTACTCGAGATAACGCCCGTACGCCAACAGCTCTCGCGAATAAAAAATAAGTCGACTGATCAACAAAGTCTACGCGAACGCGGACTTTTATTATAAACCTAAATCGGACCGACGCGAAATTGAATTATTATATGTAAAGCGTAACATATAATTGTTAATTAAGATTATTGAAAGTTACTAAAGTTATTAAAGTGTTTTGTTGTGTATTAAGTGGTTTATTGGTGCGTCCTGGTCCTCGGCGAATCCCCTACCTGTATCCTTCACCCA
>NW_017300234.1:0-10993 GCF_001594075.2 Trachymyrmex cornetzi
GTTAATTCAATATTAACTTAACTTTCGTTAAGTTCATTTTTTATTCCTTCAACTTTTAACTTACATTTATTAATTTTGTAAAGCCATTAACTTTAACTTTATTCAGTGTTAAAAAAAACATTAACTTACCCAACCCTGAAGCGTACCATACTATTTACCTCATGATAGGTGGTGTGGAAATGATAGTATTTTATCATTTTCTTGTGATAGAAATCTACTTAGAAATAGCTTTATAATAAAATTACTTCTATCTATCATAAATATTTTTTTAAATAATTTTTTTAAAAAGTTCTGAAAATTGTTGCCAACATACAGTTTGAAGGGTGAAATTAAGCCTTATGTGTAAAGCGATTTTGAGCTTCCTCCTCTATATCTTAAAAACTGTTTAAGATATACAAAAATGTTTCATACGAAAGTTTTACAATAAAATTACCTCTATTTACACACGCCAATGATATTTTTTGAAAATAATTATTTAACAATTTTTTTTCGAAAATTAAAAAAAAAATTATTTAAAAAAATTATTATTAAAGCGAATAAATACAGCTAATTTTGCTATAAAACTTTTGTATATAACATTTTTTGATATCTCGAATAGTTTTCGATATATAACTGAAAAAGCCGAAAACCACTGTACACTTAAGGGGTGATTTCACCCCTTCAAACCGTTTTTCCGTCGCAATTGATATTTTCTAAATTCATTTCTTTATGTAAGTTACAAGTTCACAAAGTTTCATTAAAATTAAATTTTGACACCTCGAGAGGTTCCCTTGTTAATGAAGGTATTCTTATTTCAATCTAAGTAATCGCAGCTTTAATTCTATGTCAAAAATTATTGCTCTTTCAGAAAAACTAATGTACTAAATGAAAAATTAAAATCCAGATGTCCACATAGTACAAAACTCCGATTAAGTTCTCAGGGAATTCATTTTCCTGAGCTCTCGGGGAGCTTATAAAATTCGATAAATTGAACTCCCAGGGAGTTCAACTTGCTGAGCTTCTAGGGAGCTTACAAATTCAACTAAATAAGATCTCAGTCCAGTCGGCACAAATTGAAAATGTTAGCAGAACCTACCTTTGTTTGGTTTATGCGTGAACGTGTTGAGAAAAAGGATAATAATATCAACTGCGTATTTGCTCTGGTTATAACTTGTATTGCAACGAAAAGATTAATACGATCAATTCAATAGCGACCACATCGATAACGCGATCGATATCCGCGAGTTGCACTTCACGATAGCAGAGTGTCAAATACACATCAAACCCCCCACTTTGATCACTCTGCAATTTGATATAGTCTCAATCTCTCAATATGCTTATTTATTATAGACTGAGGTAGTAGCTTTGTAAAAATGTCAACTACATTATCGCTGGACGATACGTATTTTAATTTAATCAGATCCTCCTCGTGTATCTCTCTAGTAATGTAATAGGCTATGTCAATATATTTTGTATGAGATCTCTTTATTTTATTTCTTTTAAAATCAATTGCTGATTTGTTATTGCATCTAATAACCAAGTAAGAAACATTTTGGAACATTTCAACAACATTGTAGCAACGTTGTAACATTGCTACAATGTTATTGGAATGTTTCAAAATGTTTTTTGGTTATTGGGAACGTATGGGCTACACACACATAGCACGTTCAAACTATTTTTCTGTGCTAATTCTTTGAACATCATGTTCAACCACATAACTTTCTTTACACCCACTTTCAAAACAATATAATCAGCTTCTACAGTAGATGTTGAAATTGACTTTTGTTTATTATATTTCCAAATTACCGAATTCCCATTAACAAAAATTACCTTACCACTATAAGAGTGTCTATCATCTACATCCAATGCCCAATCTGCATCACTACAAATCTCTATGTTATTCGCGCCACAACCGTATACTAAACTACGATTTTTTGTCACAGCTAGGTATCTTAATACTTTCTTAGTTTGTAATCAATGTGCCCTTCCGGAATTGGAACTAAATTTTGACAACTTTGTTACTGCAAACAATACATCTGGTCGTGTCGCCAACGCTACATTAATGAATCGATTAATTGTTTATACGGTGTGTTTTTTATTTCATTTTTTTCAACATCACCATGTGGGCTGTCACACTTTAATTTCACCCCTGAGTCAATCGGTACTTTGTTTGTTTTACAGTAATCCAATTTATATTCACTTAATAACTTATTTATGTATAATTTTTGCGATAATTTTATATCGTTATCGGCTTACTCGATAGTTATTCCTAATAAGTACGACGCTTTACCTAAATCTCTCATTTCGTATCCTGACGATAGCAATGTTATAACTTCGTTTATTTTGTCAATTGATTGAGCAAATAATATAATATCATCTACGTATAGCGTAAAGATTAGATCATTATTATAAGTATAAACACAGTTGTTTGTTTGCAACCTATTAATCTCCTTCTAATTAAGAACTCGTCAATTGTATTATTCCAATTACGTCCTGACTGTTTCAAATCGTATATCGATCTTAAAAGTCTTGCTACTCTTGTGTCGTAATCCCTATGTCCAGGTGACAGTATCATATATATTTCTTCTTTAAGATCTCCGTAGAGATATGCACATTTTATGTCTAAATGATGTATTTCCCAATTGTATGGTGTCATCATAGATATTAATAACCTAATTAATGAAACATTTGCGACGGGAGCATACGATTCCGAATAATCTACATCTTTCTTTTGAGAAAACTCTTGCGCAACTACTTTAGTTCTATATATTACTATCTTGCCTGTCGAATCTGTTTTAACCTTGTAAACCCATTTACTTCCAATACAATTAATGTCATCCGGTTTACTTAATATTTCCCATGTGTTCCTATCATCTAAATCTTTTAATTCTTCGTTCATCGCTGTTTTTCATTCTTCCAATTGTAATATTATTGCTGTTTAGTACAACGATTTAATTTGTATTTAGCGCCTGACGCGAACGCGATTCGCACGGAGTGGAGCGCTGTAATTGGTCGAGTGTAATTAGCCGCTGTAATTAACCGCTCGTGTGGTACCGTAAGGGGCTTCGTACAATAAAAGGAACAAGGAATAGAGAACAGTGAATAAGAATTTCAACCTATCAGAAATCATGTATTGTGGAATACACACTGCGTATCCACAATACATGATTTCTGATAGGTTGAAATTCTTATTCTCTGTTATCTGTTCCCTGTTCCTTTTATTGTGCGGAGCCCCTTAGGCGGTCGCCGTCGTAAGTGCATCTTGCTGGCTAACGCCGCCATTCTGATTCTGTTCCTTGCCGTTGTCACCACGCAAGCAAACCGTACTCTATATCCACGAGCAAATAAATATCTCAATCAAATAGAGAGAAGGACAATGTTAATTCTCAACCACACCCGATCGCGAGAAGATAAAATTCCTCGTATCTATCATTGGATAAATACATACAAAATCATCAGTGTGTATCGTACAAGTTTTTTAGTTCTTCGAGCCGGATCCAGTCATCTTGGATCTACAGCTAACGCATCGGATACAGGCTAAACGGTTACTAGCATTCCTGGTATATCTGCGAGGTCTTTTCGGCGAGATCCAGACTCGCCAGAGGCAGCCGAGTGACAATGATATATCTAACCTACAAGTTTGGGGGTGGCATCCAGTTGGACACGGCTCAATTGGACACGAGCCACTCACAGCGCTTGAGACTACAAAGCTCCTAAGCACCGGTCACTGTGATTGGTGGTGTCCAATCGAGCCGTGATCAATCGGGATCACCCCCAAGTTTGGCGTGGTCTAGTGCCAAGGCAACCCGCCATTTCTTTCGACGCCGACTCACCAACGAGTGCCAGGGCGCATGTGCGTGCGCTACACGCATCATCATCTGGAATCCTATATCCTGAACGAGGCATAGGACTTTAGTCATCGTTGCAAGGAACGGCGAGCAAATCAACATTAACGTCGCCCGGAAAGCAAGCTTGCCTTCGGGAAATCTGTCCAAGGGCGCGAGAAGGCATCTGGTGACCTGCACAAGGATCGCTTGTTGTCATTCTTTCCCGTTGCATTGGGAGAGGGCACCGTCAAGTCAAGATCGTATATAGGTATCGCGCGCTTCGTAGTCAGGTAAGGGTGGCTATCAAGATTAGCTGCCGACCAGAAATATTCATTTATATTGTCAGGCCATTGTCTATTAATTCGAAATGTCCGTCGAAAATCTAGCTGTTCTTAAAAGGTATCGCGGGACCATTACGCGTTGTCTACAATATGCGAAGTAAGCTTGGTTTAAGAAGTAAGAATAGGTCTAAGAAACGTATTTCCGGTTTAAGAGAGCTAGCGTATAGGCGTAAGCCAAATAAATTATTTTTATTTCTTATTACTATTCCAGCGCTTACGTTTACGCTGAGCCAATCAGAGCGCGTCAAGAAGTGTTACAAATACGTTAAAAATTATTATAGTTGGCACCGTTGTAGTTCAACTTAACCATATCGAGTTGTTTGTTGTTTTGTATGCGCGAAATTTTGAAACATTCTCATACATACAAGTAGCAATTTCTTATTAAAAAATTGAATAGTCTCTTATTATTTGTTCATGTCGTCATGGACATATTGAATTTGGATATGGAATATCAAAACGACTCGGAACATGATGAATCAGAAACGCAAATCGTCATATGGAGGACACTGATAAATTTAGTTAAAGCGAATCCTGCATTATACGAAGAAAAGCATAAGGGTTACAATAAAAAAAGTGATAAGCTACTAATGTGGAATCGTATTGGAATATCATTGGAACCACCAATGACAGGTAAATGATCTACTCTAATGTCAAAGAAGAAAATTAGGATTCTTGTATGCATTTCTGTCTAATGTTTTTATATATATGTGTATATATATGTGTATATATGTGTATATTTGCAGGAACTGATGCACAGGAAGAATTTTATCGTTTACGACAAAAGTTTGGGAAAGAGCGTCGCAAAGTTCTGCAATCACAGCCAAAATCCGGTGCAAGTGGAAATGATGTACCATACAAATCAAATTGGATATTATACAATAATCTAATGTTTCTTGTCGATCACATTCAGCCTAGACAGTAATTCTAAAATGATTGTATACTATACAATTGTACCAAGGATATGAAAATTTGTTGCACCGGTTGCTTGGGACAATATCAAACTATCAGCATTCTCTGCTTGTGCATCAAAAAATTTCAAAAATACAAACCTCACAACAACTCTCGATATCACCAGTGCAAGCTTCACAGCAACTCTCAACACTATCATTAAATTCTAATAAGAACTCAGATTTATGAATATCGTTAGAATCTTCGACAGGTAAGAAATGATTATTTGATTGTAAACTTTGTAAAGTATACTGCAAGTGTTATTGTATTTATGGATTGTTTACAATAAAATATATAATAGTCTAATATATTATAGGACCGTATATGTGATAATACAAACTATAGAAAATCAAAGCCTTAAACGGTCTAGCTGGATCTTAATGCTTGTATGATTCTAATGTGAATTTATATACTACGTCTGTAGTCACCAGAAACGCGCGCCGAAATGATTTTTCGGTCTTGAAACGCTAACTCTATTAAACTACCGCAGTAATATCACGAGTTAAATTGACTGGCAATTTAACAAATTTTTGATGCTTATTCGCATCTTCGAGACGATCTTAATAATGATGAATAACATATTAAAATCTGTAAATAATTAATTCTTATTGCAAAAAACTGTATCTGGAATAAATGCTGAAGTTTAAAACATGTTGGGAAGTATAGTTGTGGGATTGAGCAAGGTTTCTGTCGATCGCTAGCTGGATCGTTTGATACATATTCTCTCGTGCATTAATGAATTTGCGAAGAAGTAACATTTTCGTTAATTTTATGTCTTATCATTTACTACAAAAGTTTGTTACGGTTGCTTAGGACAACATCAAACTGTCAGTGTTCTCTGCTCATGGAGCTTACGCTATAATCCTGTTTATAATATAGCGAAGTAAGGAAGTAAGCATAAAAAAACATGGTTGTTGCAGATCATTCAAAAGCGATTAGCTCAAGAAATTTTTGCTAAAATGGATTTAGATCTGTTGATGCAAATGCAATCTTTATGATAATATTGAATCTGTCTGCGTTGCTTGTACTTTTTGATTCCACATAACGTGTAATGTTTATGTAGACGATTCGTGATTCCTTGTTTCGATTCCGCCCGCATTCAACATTTTCTTGGCTTTTTTTTAGTTTATAGGAGTGCTTTTTAGGTGTAAAATTTTTTTGGAATTTTAAGCAACGCAAACAGATCTATCATTTAAAAATACAAATCTTTGTGATATAAAGAGTGCAATGTATAACTCTTTCTATGCATATAATAATACATGTTGACATGTTTCCTAAGTTTAGTTTGATTTTTTATTTTAATACGTAGAGCATTTAATAATGCTTATCATAAATGTATATATTTGTACAGTGCAGGAAACTGCTTTCTAGAACAAATGATTTTTTATTTTAAATAAATTTTATTTTAAATGTGAACCATTTTTCTCGTTACATATGTCATACACGAATGTATATATCACACAATTTCATACGTATACATTAAAATATAACATTATGTATAGCATTAATCTTTAAAGGATTAAGATGTAAAAATAAAGTTACACAGTATCGAACAAGTAACTACATTTCTTATAATATTATACATTGTAATGACTGAAATGATACGAAATGCTTAAATAAAAATAGGAATATCTCTTTTGTAGTTTTTTAATTTGACGAAATGCATGCTTGTAGATGCTAACTTATGTTTCGTTTATATAGACATACCTGTACAGCATATCACTATCTGTATATAGCATATCACTGAAATGACGAGTTGATGTTCGCGATAATGTTGTTCATCAGGGTTTTACAATAAAAAGAAACCGTTAAGTGTTATAACATCTGAATACGATGATTCAACGCTGATAAGCACCTATCGATTCGACTATTATATAAACTCCTAAATATACAAATTATTTCTATCTATCTATATGTATAACTGCCTGACGTATGTATTATATAACAAAAACACTTCCTCCATAAATTATAATACAAAAGTCTAATAAATAAGGTTTGCGCTTATAAACGCTTCTTTATGCGCGATATGCTTATAGTCTCTAAAAAAATAAAACGTAAAATAAATGACATAAATCGTCCTGAAAGGATCGTTTCATCTCTGTTATATGTAACAGTAAATCACATTAATCAATCAAAATAAGATTTAAAAAAGAATTTATGTTTAATAAGAAATAAAAGGAAAGGTAAAACCTCCAGATAAATAAAAATTCTTGTAAATGCTCGTTATCGTTAAAGCTGCAATAAAACAGCCGATCACATTTTATTACACCACTAGTAACATGCGTAATCGCATTCACAGTCATATCTCCATTATTTAAACGGAGCGCGGTAAAACTCTGATAGATATAAAGTTGGATGGTTTTGTATGCGTTAAACAAATGCTATAGTCGATGAGCTATTTTTAAGTACACTTTCGCACGTCGAGAATGCCATTAAAATAAGTGCGACGCGAATTAGTAGTTGGATCGTATACATACTTTAATTTGGCCTCAACAGACATAAGTTTGAAGATAATAATAAAAATTAAGTAAAGGGCATATAAGAGTCAATAATCAGTAAAATTTGAAAGTAAAATAAAGACATATAATATAATTACTCGATATAAATTCTTACAATATCTTGGTGGTATAATGTCTCGATTGTCTAATAATTACATGTTTCGGCTACTTGATCGAGCCATCCTCAGATTCACAAAATATGTAGTCGTAAAACGCAGTAAACGAGTGAATACAAAAACCATGATATGAATATTTAAGTAAGCAATCTCCGATGGATTGTACGTCGATAGACAGAAATTGTTCCCAAACAGTTGGTAGACTGAATGTTGAAATTTCAATCAAACTGTGAAATAATATGAAAAATTGAGAACAATCTAAAAGTTCAAATTTATTATCCTTAAATCGTCAATCAAAGTAAAACTCACCGGAGAAGTCACAATATATGATAAAAATTAAAACGTGTGTCCAATAATGGTCAAGAACTTTTATGGAAAGTCAATCACATATTAAAGCAAACTGGATGACAAGTTTAATGTATGTGAACGTGACAAGAGTCAAGTGACGACTGAACAAATTTAACGCAGTAACCGGTGATGCAAAGTCACATAATGTTTATTATTGGTAAATATGACTTATGAAGACCTATAGTGTCCGTCTGTAGATTTAAACTGTTCTTCTGCTTTTTGATATTAATCATTTCAGAAATTAAACGTTTGCTATAGCACGGTTCTTCGTCAACAATTAAAATGTTATCCCAATCAAAAGTTTAAATTGCAATCTATGTGCAGTTATAACTGAATCAGAAGTTTTCCAATTAATATGATTGCGATGTTCTGCGATTCTCGTTTTAAGTTGTTTTCCGCTCTGGCCAACATAAGACGCATCACAATCCTTACAATTGATTTTGTACACCACATTACTTTTGTTAAATTGTGGGCAAGGATCTTTTTGAGCTTTAATGAATTTTTTTAGTTTATTTGTGCTATAAAACGATACTTTTGTGTCCTTGTTGTTAAATTTATTGAATTTTTCCGTGATGAATGGTATGTATGATACCGTAAACCAAGCTGTTCTTTCAGATAAATCTTTAGTATTTGAAAGTTCTAGTAAGCCTATTTTTTTCTTTAAATGGTATTGAACTCTGTCATTAATCGTACAAAAAATGAAATCCAACGGGTAGTCGTTATCAAATAAAATAATTATTACCGATTTTAAATTATTTGTGTGGTACTTTTCATCCGATATACGAAAACCCTATCTACTAGTCCTATAATAATACTTCTTTTTTGAGATATCGGATGGTTAGAGAAAAAATTAAGATATCTACTGGAACAACTCTGCTTACGATACCAGTCAAACTCTAACGAATTATCAATTTTTTTTATGGTAATATCCAAAAAATTCAAAGTATCGTTTCCGACTTAAATTATGTGTTGCAATCTAGGATGGAAAGAATTAAAACATTCCAAAATATGTTCTATTTGGGTAGCAGAGTCGCTTGACTCTTGTCACGTTCACATACGTTAAACTTGTCATCCAGTTTGCTTTAATATGTGATTGACGTACTTTCCATAAAAGTTCTTGACCATTATTGGACACACGTTTTAATTTTTATTATATATATTCTGACTTCTCCGGTGAGTTTTACTTTGATTAACGATTTAAGGATAATAAATTTGAACTTTTAGATTGTTCTCAATTTTTCATATTATTTCACAGTTTGATTGAAATTTCAACATTCAGTCTACCAACTGTTTGGGAACAATTTCTGTCTATCGACGTACAATCCATCGGAGATTGCTAACTTAAATATTCATATCATGATTTTTGTATTCACTCGTTTGCTGCGTTATACGACTACATATTTTGTGAATCTGAGGATGGCTCGATCAAGTAGTCGAAACATGTAATTATTAGACAATCGAGACATTATACCACCGAGATATTGTAAGAATTTATATTGAGTAATTATATTATATGTCTTCATTTTACTTTTAAATTTTACTGATTATTGACTCTTATATGCCCTTTACTTAATTTTTATTTTCGTTTGATAACAAAATTCTTTATACATATTTATTATTTTTGAAGATAATCTAACTGATCTCACTGTATATCATTGCATTCGATTCTATTCTATTCTCTCTTTAACACTTTATTTCATTCTTCTAGTTTAGTTTATTCTATTCTTCTCTTCTATTCTATTCTTTAACATTCTATTTAATATTCCATTATAATACTAAGTGTACAACTTTGCTTCCGCCGTTTTCCTATAGATGGCTTTAGCGGTAAATGGTGGTCGAAATACCATAAATAGATCATAGACGCCATACAATAAACTTGGGCATCTGTCAACATAATCCCATAAAAACATTAGTCGATTTGTGTCTGCATCATAAAGTTATTCTCGATTGAAAATGTCAGTTTACGAGCCAAATTCTCGTCATTTGCGGGAGGTTTTAATTTTCTGCTTCAATATGAAGAAATCTGCGGCTGAGGCTCATCGAATGTTCTCAAATACTTATGGTGAGGCCGCTATTAGTGAAAGATGTGTCGTAAATGGTTTTAACGCTTCAAGAACGGTGATTTTGACGTCGAAGACCGGCATAGCGGTGGAAGAGAGAAAGTTTTCGAAGATGCAGAATTGGAGGCATTACTTGATCAAAACTCGTGTCAAAATTAAGAAGAATTGGCACGATCATTGGGAGTGACTCAACAAGCCATTTCAAAAGGCTTCAAAGCCATGGGAATGATCAGAAGCAAGAAAATTGGGTACCGTACGAGTTGAAGCCGAGAGATGTTGAACGGCGTTTGTTTGCTTGTGAACAGCTGCTTGAAAGGCAAAGCCGGAAGGGATTTCTGCATCGATTTGTGACTGGGGACGAAAAATGGTTTCATCACGATAACCCTAAGCGCAGAAAATCATAGGGAGTTCCCGGCCATGCTTCCACGTCGACGACCAAACCGAATATTCACGGCTCCAAGGTCATTCTCTGTATTTGGTGGGACCAGCTCGACGTAGTGTATTATGAGCTGTTAAAACCGACTGAAACAATCACAGGCGATCGATATCGAACGCAATTGATACGTTTGAGCCGAGCATTGAAAGACAAACGGCCGCAATACAACGAGAGACACGATCAAATGATTTTGCAGCATGTCAATGCTCGACTCCATGTTGCTAAATTGGTCAAGACATACTTGGAAATGTTGAAATGGAAAGTCCTACCCAACCCGCCGTATTCTCCAGACATTGCTCCCTCTGATTATCACTTGTTTCGATCAATGGCACACGGCCGGTGTGATCCCGATTGATCACGGCTCGATTGGACACCACCAATCACAACGACCGGTGCTTAGGAGCTTTGTAGTCTCAAGCGCTGTGAGTGGTTCGTGTCCA
>NW_017300234.1:11168-15332 GCF_001594075.2 Trachymyrmex cornetzi
CAGCGATGGACAATACTTTGAATCATAAATGTATAACCAGTTTTTTACAATAAAGCCTCGAATTTCGGAAAAAAAACGGCGGAATCGAAGTTGTACACTTAATAGAATAGAATCTTCTTGTGCCAAATACCTAAAAACAATTATATTAAGCGTCGTATTTTTCAGCATAAACTGATTTCCTGTATACTTACAAGAGTGTCACTTGTAGGCGCAATTTGGGATCTAATGGAGTCCTCCAACTTCTGCAATTTATTTCTTACTTGATCAAACAGCCAATTAAAGTGCTCAGACCACATTCTCAAATTATGATGAAATTCCTCATGATCCTGAATCTCTAGTTCCCTCATAAGATTTGAACGATAACCTTGTTGCTTTTTAGATCTATTTATGGGACGGATCCACCACCTTCTTCTTCCATAATCTTGTTCTCTTTGTTTTGAGTGTCTCCTCTGTAGTCTCAAATACTGATGGCACGCAATGACAAATATACTTATTGGAATCAACGGATCTAAATTCATTTTAACAAACATTTCTTGAGTACTAGCTAACCGCTTTCGAATTACCTGCAACGGCCATGTTTTTTGTGATTACTTCCTTACTTCGCTATATTGTAAACTGGACTTGTGTAAGTTCTTTACTCCTTCTCTTTACTCCTTATTCTTACTTCTTACGCTAAACATACTCCGCATATTGTAGACGAAGCATTAAGGCGTCGTGTACGTGTACGAAAACATACGTGGATGCGATCATATCTTTTACGCCGTCGATAACGGCGTAACTTGAAGAACACAAGTCAAAGATCTCGGTTGGAATACAATATCGTTCAATCACAAATAGGAGAGTTAGACGAAAATGAGGTTAACGATGGCCCAAGGTTTGCAGAGGCGTATTGTGCGTTATCGGCAAGGATTCGAGAGCTGCTAGTTATATCTAGCGATCGACGCGGATTGTAGCGCCATCAAATGTTTCCAATACTCATGGTTCCATGATACACGTGCAATTGCCAAAACTTAACCTTCCGATGTTCAACGGTAAATATGACGAATGGTTCCCATTTTTTTACGCTTTCTGTTCGATTATACATTCAAATACATCAATCAGCAACGTTCAAAAGCTTCAGTACTTATGGTCTTCTCTTTCTAGTGAGGCTAGTGATGTCATCAGCTCGCTGGAAATTTCGGATCTCAATTATGAAATTGCCTTGTGATTATTAAAGGAACGTTACGATAACAAGAGAGTCATCGTGCACACACATATTAGAGCCATCATGGAGCTTCTGTCCATGTCCAAGGAAAATTCTAGCGAGCTGAGACAAATCGCGCACAGCGCCTCCAAGCACGTACGTGCCCTTCAGGCACTGAAGCGTCCAACGTCTCACTGGGACGATATTCTCGTGTATGTTTAAGCGCCAAACTCGACACAGCCACGCTGCGTGAGTGGCAGTCTTCTTTGGCCGGTACGGAGCTCCTGACTATGATGCAGCTTATCAAATTCATAACACATCGTTGTCAAGTGCTGGAAGCGACAAGCAAGTCTCTCATAGCTTCCACTAAAGGTAGCAATTCGCGGAATCTATTGCAGGCGAAGCATCAGTCAGCATGTACGGCAACAGTCGGTTTCAAATGCAGTTTCTGTCAAGGCGATTACTCGATTTATAAGCGTAAAGATTTCCTGGCGCTCTCGATACCTCGTAGAAACTCACAAATTCGCAGCTATAAAATTTGCATTAATTGCCTACGTTTCACAACACACGCGGCTAATAAATGCCCCTCGGGCAATTGCAAAAATTGCAAGGCAAAACATTACTGCACGCTACAACCGTTATAAGAACACAAGATCGCGACAAGGAAAATCGCGAAGTGTCGACGTCGCCGGCGTCTCCGGCAGCTTTGACCATGCATGCATCTAGTCTTCCTGTCAATAGGTACACTATACTTTCGACCGCTGTCGTGCATGTTCATGATAAACAGGGGGGACGCATTGAGTGCCGGGTATTGTTGGATTGCGGGATCACAGGCCAATTTTGTTTCTCGAGAATTCGTATCCAAGCTCGGCTTAACTCAACAAACGTAGTCATCTCAGGGATAGATGGTGCAACTATCACGTCCAATTAATTCGTCCGCTTGAAGCTTCAGTCTCGCTTAAATTCGTATTCGACCGACATCGAGTGCATTGTGACCAGGTGACGGGCAGGCTTGCCGCGTTCACCCTTGATTGCAGCATCTTCGACATTCCCCGCAACTTAGAGCTATCTGATCCGCATTTCTTTAAATCATCGAAGGTTGATTTATCATTAGACGTAGACATTCTGGGATTTATTGTGCGTAGGGCCCTCATCCAAGTATTCAACTTTAAAAAAGACACGGTTAGGGTGGATCTTGGCGGGTCGAATCGGTGGTTCTTCAAGCAATTCGCAGAAGGTGCGGTCTTTTCACGCGACTATAAGTATCGAACAGATACACGACCAGTTGAGCCTCTTCTGGCACCAGGAAGACTGTCGATCACTCTAGCTACATCCTTGTGGAAACTCAATGCGAGCAGTACTTTCTAAATAACGTGTCCCTGGACAAGGACGGAAGATTTGTAGTGAAACTTCCCATCAAGGAGCATATAATTAACGAAATAGGTTGCTCAAAAGACATTGCGTTAAAGCGTCTTCGAAACCTCGAAAAACGTTTCGAACGTGATCCTAGCTTACCCTGCCGGAAATTCTCAATAGAAACCGATAAATCCTTATACGAGATTTATCCGTATTTATAAGAAATTATTTGGATATATTTTGCTGTATCTGCATCGAAAAATTTTTACTATAATATCTAACATGTTTCTATCCGCACCAATTGTAAATTGAATATATCTGTGAATGCTGTTAGATAATTTTTCCGAATTTATCGTAATCAATCGGATGTATTTGCATTTCCATGCATTTGCGAATGCAGAATTTAACCGTACCTATACACACTCATACGCATCATTTAATGTTTATTGTGCCTGCATTTTACCTGCATTTTACGACAAAAAATAGATCCGAATGTATTAGCATACAGGGTGTCCCATTTTAATGTCCCACCCCAAATAACTTTTTTATTTTTGATCTTAGAAAAAAATGTTTCGGACAAAAGTTGTATGGTTTTGAGGGGGACATAAGATGGTGTCATTAGTATGACCTTGAATAATTGCTTGAAGGTCACGTGAAGGTTACTTTCAATTTCTTAAATGGGACCCCCTATTTTTTATTACACATTCTTGTAGAGCATTTCGACAGCTTTCCAAAACACTATAATTAAGTACCTTTTCGTTAAGTACTTGTTAAGTTATAAGGTAAGATCGGTGTATGTGTACACAATTTTTGTAGATGTTCGAAAATACCGTCATTTACTTATGAAATTTCTATTGCAGTCGCAAAGATAATTCGAGACGGTGAAAGATGCCCTAATAAACTGCAGATTGACCGGGAAAAGGAATTTTACAACACTTTAAAAAAGACACAACGTGAATCATTATTCAACGTATTCAGTAATAATAGCATCAGTCGTCGAGTGGTTCAATCGCACGCTTAAAAATGACATTTGAAAACTGTTTACGCTCAATAGAAATTATAAATGGATCGACTCGCTGAAGCATCTCATATCAGATTACAACGCACGAAAGCATCGAACTATCAGCATGCGATTCATCGACATTACTTTAATTCCACGAACGCCGACAGTCCTGCACGGAAAAAAATTTGCACGAAAAAACTATTTCGTTTGACAGATAATTAACCATAATTACAAGACTACGAAAAAGTTTCGTATAAATGCTCAAAATAACATTTACCAAGAAATTATCGATGCTCTTTAACATGCGTATAAGCTGCCAAGAATACAATAGTGTAAAAGTTTTGCAAGTTCTACATAACGTGCGTTAAAACAATAAGGAAAATTTTTTTTATACCAACAACATTTTTTTAGATCATAAATTGGGTATTTATTTAGGGCATTTACTTAAACCAAATTTTTTTCCGTGCAGGACTGTCGGCGTTCGTGGAATTTAAGTAATGTCGATGAATCGCATGCTGATAGTTCGATGCTTTCGTGCGTTGTAATCTGATACGAGATGCTTCAGCGAGTCGATCCATTTATAATTTCTATTGAGCGTAAACAGTTTTCAAATGTCATTTTT
>NW_017300234.1:15507-18607 GCF_001594075.2 Trachymyrmex cornetzi
ATGCTCTACAAGAATGTGTAATAAAAAATAGGGGGTCTTATTTAAGAAATTGAAAGTAACCTTCACGTGACCTTCAAGCAATTATTCAAGGTCATACTAATGACACCATCTTATGTCCCCCTCAAAATCATACAACTTTTGTCCGAAACATTTTTTTCTAAGATCAAAAATAAAAAAGTTATTTGGGGTGGGACATTAAAATGGGACACCCTGTATATACGTATACCAGTATATATTTGTATTTGCGTATATAGGATATATCGGTCTGTGCTTGTATTGCATAGTCGTCACTAGGTATTGGAATCTATCCGCAGTTTACGATCGTATTTCTATCTGCACCAATACGAATTTGGGTTTTATCGCAATTCATACGCATTTACGAAAGGCCCATATACGAGCATCAAGCGGCAATGCATTGCGGATATTTGTCATACGTATCTATGCATATTGTTGTGCACAAAGTTTACCCGCAAATACACGCTTTTAAATGTTCCCGATTGTAATCGAATTTACGTACAAAAGATTTATCGGTTTTTATTTGCGTTCGGGCGAACGTCGGCAGGTAGTGGAATCTGTCCGTAGTTTATGATCGTATCTCTATCTGCACCTATACGAATTTGGGTTTTATCGCAATTCATACGTATTTGCGAACAGCCCGTATATGAGCATGGAACTGCAATGCATACCGTCGTGCACACAATTTATCAGCAATTATATTTTTTCAAATGTTCCGGATTGTAATTGTGTTTGCGAATACAAGACTTATCGGTTTCTATTTGCGAACGTCATCAGGTATAAAATCTGAATATAAGATATAAACTAAATTCCTCCCGTCGGGCTGTGTGGCTCAGTGGCGAGACGGTTGCTTGCTAATATGGACGACTCGAGAGACTTTAGATCGAATCCCAATGGAGTGTAGGATGCCTGACGTTTTTCCTCGGCCTAACTCTTGCAGCATCAGAAGTAGAGGATTCTCAACCATCAACTTCTCTCAGTCAAGAAAACCCTGATGACTTCAAAAGGAAATTTCCCCTTAAAAAAAATCGAGGTTTGTCCAAAGCGGACAGTAATAGGACTCAGCGGGATTCGGATAAAATACTGCTACGCGTCCCCCCGAAATAAAAATTTTGGTATCGTAATTCCTCATAAACGCGGATATATTTTGTATTCGGATGTATTCGCAAATGCGGATATATTTTGAATGGGAATATACTGCATATATGTGAGCAGTCATATATCCGTTTTTAGTAGGTTGAATATGTGCTTTTGAAATCTTAATTCCTCATAAATGCGGATACATTTTGTATTCGGGTGTATTCGCGAATACGGATATATTTTGAATGAGAATATACTGCGTATGTGTGAGCAGTTGTGTATCCGTTTTTAGTAGGCTGAATACGTGCTTTTGAAATTGTAATTCCTCATAAATGCGAATACATTTTGTATTCGCGTGTATTCGCAAATACGAATAGGCTTTATATCGGCTTGTATCTGCATTTGCTTATCTTAATGATCACTGGATCTATGAAGAATTACGATTTCAAAAGCACATATTCAGCCTACTAAAAACGGATAAGTTTTTTTCTATACGCATCTATTAGAAATTTCCGGCAGGGTTGGGATACAATATACGGAATTTATGAAGGATTACCTATCCTCAGGGCATATGAAAATTGTAAACGATTTCGATGATGGCTCGATATCCGTCTACTTATCGCATCATTGCGTTTTTAAGGGTTCCGACCGTTCTTCCAAGATTCGCGTTGTCTTCGATGCGTCGTGCAAGACAAGCACAGGCATATCGCTTAACGATGCGCTCACGATAGGTCCCGTCAGCAGGACCTAATATCCATTTTACTGTTTTCGAACACATCGCTACGCTATTTCCGTTGACATAATAACAATGTATCGGCAGGTTTTGATAGACCCTTCACAGACGAGATTGCAAAGAATACTGTGGCGTGACAATACCGAGTCGGATGTCCAGACATACGAACTGACAACGGTTACGTACGGCACTTATTCCGCATCATTTTTGGCAACGAGATGTCTAAAATATTTGGCGGAGCAGCATGAATCAACATTCCCAGTAGGATCAAAATGTGTTAAACAGGACTTTTATATGGACGATATGCTCACGGGAACATATACAATTGCTGATACGGAGTTAATAATAACGGAGGTTATGCAATTACTGCAGTTAGGATTGTTCGAACTTAGTAAGTGAGCATCAAACCGCTTGCAGCTGCTCGTAAATGCAGGGAACCGAATTTCGCGTAGAATTACTTTGCTCAAGATCTCGTATCGCACCTCTAAAGGTCACATCGCTACCAAGGCTAGAGTTAACAGCAGCATTGCTGCGGGCCCAACTATTGGAAAAGGTTAGTGATTCGTTTGATTTATCACACAATAATATCTTCCTCGGTCAGACTCGACAATACTTTTGAATTGGTTGACTTCACCTTCGCGAAAATGAATAGCCTTCGTGGCGAATCGGGTTGGTGAGATACAACGTCTAACAAAATTAAAGCATTGGGCACACGTCTCATCATCCGATAATCCTGCGGAAGATTTGTCACGCGGAAAACACGTTAGGTTTTTCGCACGAGACTGACGTAAATCATAACGCAGTATCCAAGCGCACAATATTGTCGGAAGTCGGTAGATTGTTTGATCCCTTGAGATTTCTAGGACCTATTATCATTACGGCAAAAATCATTCTTCAATAGTTATGGCAAGCAGGCTGTCAATGGGATGAGTCAGTACCTCTGGCTATACAGTTGTGATGGCTGAGGTTCAAGTTACGGTTACCCGAGTTAAACGAATTACAAGTTTCGCGATGCGTTAAATTTGCTTCGGACTCTCAACTCGTTCAAATGCACAGGTTTTGCGATGCCAGCCAGCGTGCCTATGGGGCATGTGGCGGTCTATTTGACACCACATACATATTTCAAATAACTCGAACGAAGCAAACTTCATGCGGATGCATTTGTTTCCAAGACCTACTTGAAGTGATTCGAAAAAATTAATTTCTCAAGAAATTAATAGAAGGCGCATTTCGGTAGATCTTCTCGTAATCTGAAAAACTCTGAACGGCTAT
>NW_017300234.1:19094-24985 GCF_001594075.2 Trachymyrmex cornetzi
CACCACCAGGATCACCAGCCAGCTACACACCATCAGGATCACCAGCCAGCTACACACCACCAGGATCACCAACAAGCTACACACCATCAGACTCGCCTCCTGGATCCTACTCACTTGATCTTTCAAGCAGAAGACTCTGGGGACCTAAGAAATATACTCAGACAAGACCGACAATCTCTTATAGAGAACGAATTATATAGTTTTTTGACATAAACGGCCCTTTTTAGGGCCACATAAATTGTAAACATAAAAACGGTCCTTTTCAGGACCAACGAATTTATAGAAAGTTAAATAAATTATAAAAAACGAACACGCTACCATAATCCCTTCAGGGCATGCATATACCCCACTCGAACGAGGGGTACCAGCGCATTTCGCGTAGAATTACTTTGCTCAAGATCTCGTATCGTGTCTGTCAAGACCATATCGCTATCAAGGCTAGTTAACAGCAGCATTGCTGCTGGCCAAACTATTGGAAAAAGCTAGAGATTCGTTTGATTTCCCTGCTGCAAATTCCTATAGAGAATTTTCCTATGGGTTTTCTTAATCATGGGTACCCATGTTAAATTCGACAGGTCCCCATGGGAGGAGGCTCCTATCTTACTGTAAATTCCCATGGGTTTTTTCATGAGTTCCTATAGAGAACTGTAAGGGGTTCTGCACAATGAAAGGAATAAGGAACAGGGAGCAGAGAATAATAATTTCAATCTATCAGAAACTGTGTATTCCACAATACATGATTTCTGGTAGGTTGAAATTCTTATTCTCTGTTCCCTGTTTCCTATTTCTTTCATTGTGTGCAGCCTCTAAGATTCTGTAGGAGCTTGTATAGTGTAAACAGTTGAAGACAACACAGAAAAATATCAGGGCGCTCCTCGTCTCGAACCCTGGCCTGATCTCTCCTCCGAGTTGGTAGACTTCCGTTCTGCCACTGAGCCATACAGCTTTGACGCTGATAGCTTCTCTCATATAGTGTCTATTTCCTCTAAATTTCTTAGGGTATGTTCCGAGTTACGCACGATATATCGTTTTATCCTTCTTTATTAATTGGTAAACAACAAGAACAAATGATACATCATGCGCTTCATGCATAACTCGGAACGCACCCTTAGAATAGGTACCTATAGGATTTACGCAGCATGTATATATAGGAAATAGGATAACATAGGAAATTTTTCTACAAGGTTTTACATAGGAATCTATTGCATTAGTCCATGAAAAGAAGCTCCTATAGAATTGCTTGGGAAAAAGAATGATGTGCACACAATAGGATCTAAATGATGTACAGGATGTCCCGTATTTGGGACTATTTTCGTGTACCGATAAAGTAGACTAAACTGAGTCGAGAACGCTTTACAAATGCATGTTGTGCAAATTGAAAATATCTTCTCGTGTGTATAGTGATTTATCGCTGAATATTACATCAGAAGAGAATGTAGAATCTTGATCTGTTTTTCTCAGAAAATATTCGCAGAATCTTCTTCTTGCTCATTGATATAACAATTACGAAAATTGCAAAATGATAGAGGACCTTCCGATTCAGTTTAATCCGCTTTATCTGCATGCGAAAATAGTTTCAAATATTTTTGGACACCCTGTATTATAGTTTCAAAATAGTCATAAATATTCTGAGACATCCTGTAGTTCCTATAATATATAATACATATTTGATTGTGTACACAAAATGCTGTAACAGCCGACTGGTGTAATTACACGTGAAAATCTAAGATAATTTTTCCATAACTCCAAAAACTGAAGGTCATATGTGATAAACAAGATGCGTTTGATGACTCAAAATAGTTAGGAGTATATTATTTTCCTTATGATAATCGGGATTTTTTTTTCACCCCAGACATGGAACGTACCTCGGTTATTAATTACTTATTATCGTGGCTTCCAGTATTTAGGAGTTATAAATTATTCTCTCAAGTTAGTATAGGTATCCATAGGAATGCGGAAGAGATACCCATGGAAATTAAAGGCCTATAGGATACTGCATCTTGACGTATAGGAACATGTAGGTGCATATAGGACAGAGATGTGTATACATCATTATCCTATAGTAGCCTATAGGCATTTTCAGTCTCCATGGGGTACCTCCCCATTGTCTTACGTACGCCTACATGTTACTATACGTCAAACTGGTATCCTATACATTCTTTTAGTTCTCATGGAGGCATCTGTCCACATTCCTGTGGGTACCTATACTAACCTATTGCATTCTTATAGATTTCCTACATATACCTATAGGTAATTACACAAGCTCCTACAGAATTTTATAGTCATCTATAGGAACCCATGAAAAAACCCATGGGAATTTGCAGTAGGGTTATCACACAATGATATCTTCCTCTGGTCAGACTTGACAATAGCTTTAAATTGGTTGACTTCACCTTCGCGAAAACGTTGGTGAGATACAACGTCTGACAGAAATAGAAAATTGGGCACACGTCTCATCATCCGATAACCCTGCGGAAGTTTTGTCATGCGGACTCGATCCACACGAGTTAATAAACTCTTCCTTGTGGTGGCAAGACCCCGCTTTCTTGCAATATCCTCAAGATCAGAGGCCAAACGGCTAGTTCACCCAACTTAAAGAGGACATTCCGGAGGCGCGGGTCATTTCCGCGGTCGCGGTTCCTCTTGAACGCTCCGTGGTCGACGAATTGACGACCAAATATTCTAATCTGAATAAGATATCTCGTGTTTTAGCTTATTGTCTCAGGTTGCGTAAAACGCATTCGAACCCGCCGACATTTCGTTTCACACGACGAAATGTCACACTAAATACGGCATCCAGGTCTATACAGAAAACCTCATTTCCTGAAGAATACAAAGCATTGAGCGAGGGTAGAGCCATCAACGCATCCAGCAAGTTGCTATCGCTATCTCCCTTTATAGACGAAAGCGAGAGGATTGATTCGCGTGGGAGGTAGGCTAAAAAACTCCGACTTGCTTGAGGCGCAACATCCCATATTACTGCCTCGTAAGATTTTAAAACGCGTGATAAATCATGAACATGTGCGCAATATGTCAGCACCATGACCGTCGTGAGACAACGCTTTTGGTCTCTTTCATCGCGATCAAGTATGCGCAAGATACTTCAAAACTGCATAATATACTTCAGAGTTAAACCAAAGCCATCGGAGGCGACGATGGGCTCCTTGTCAGTCAGTCGAGTCACGGTGTCGAGACCATTCTCGCATTGTGGCGTGGATTATGCGGGTCCAATCATAATAAGAGAGGGCGAAATGCCGCAAGTAAACTTTCGAATCAAATGTTGTACAAGTTAAAGTGAATGTTGAAAATCTCCGCAATAAGAGAGGTAATTGGATAGCTCTCGAAGAAGCTCAGATTCCATTGTTTCCTCAACTAACACCTGATTACCTCCGAAAGTTTACTTGCGGCACTTATCAGATAGGAATAGCGCCTTCTTTTATATATAAAGTAATGTGTTAGAAAATGGAGAAGCTCAGTTTCAATTGGATCAACTTAACGAACCAGGATTCATAAGGGTGCGAATATATTCACGTTACAGAAATGCAATTCGTCATCAACTATGGATAGCATTTATCGAAATAAATAATGAGGAAAGCGAACCAGATCTAATACTTGGTAATTATTGCACCTTTCAATCGGGAGCAAGAACTTTAGGTACATGTTCTCATGCAGCTGTGCTATTTCTAGGCTTCTAGGCTACGCGAGATATCAAGATAATGTTAAATACCCTCCAACTGGGCTACTAGATGCAATCTTAAATGCAGATAGGGCAGCAGACATGCCTATGATTATTGTATAAATATTACTTTGATATTGTATAGACGTGCGTTATGAAGATAATAAATATATATTCTCTCTCTCTCTCCCTAGACAATAAAAACATGTTTTTTTTATATAACAATGAAATATTTATACTGTATATTAAAAGGCAATGTAGCAACATGTTATTTTTCATAATAATCGATATGAGGCCCGATATCGCCCTTTGAGCTCCAATATCTCAGAACTTGTCGATTTTAGGACTACGTGCCCATTGAGACTTTTGATCAGGACACCATAACTACAACATACTAAATTTTCAGCCATTTTTACCGAAAGTACTTTCCCATAAGAAACGTGCGGGGTCCTTTACATTTTCTTAGCAATAAATTGAGGTAGAAACATGATTTTTTTTTAATCTGGGGTAGCTCGACGAGATATAAACAAATAACTTGACCAAATGTTTCGCAAAGTAATTGCAACAAATTTAAATCACATTAACTATGTTTCTTTATTTAATATGCTATAAATGTGTCCAATTGGACAATTAAATGTACGGAATTATCAACATAAAATTGTTTTTGTGAATTTAATTACAGATGCAAATATGACATATGTAAACAAATAATTAATAAATAATTTGCCAAATGTTAGTGTAATTATTGAATATAGTTACAAAACATATTTTTCATATAACACTAATTTATTTTTATATTTGCGAAAGTTAGTGTTATATCTTCAACAGTTATGCTAACATTTGGCAAATTATTTATTAATTATTTGTTTACATGTGTCATATTTGCATCTGCAATTAAATTCACAAAAACAATTTTGTACTGATAATTCCGTACATTTAATTGTCCAATTGGACACTTTTTACAACATATTAAATAAAGAAACATAGTTAATGTGTGTGTGTGTCTTAAATTTGTTAATCAGACATGCACTCCATACTCAAACGTGATTTTTTAATAATAAACCGAAATAATAAAAATTCAAGAAACGAAAAACTAAAAATTTTAAGGTTACTTCCTCACTTGACTGCGCGCCGGCTTCCCTCACTCCGCTCGGCGTACTGCCTCGCTCGCGTTCTTCAACTTTCTAATGGTCTTAAAACAAACTTTTTCGGCAGCAAAAAATTCAAGAATTTTTTAACAGCAAATTTAATTCTTCCTTGGCAAATTGGTGCTAGACGGAGCTCTTAATCTTAAAAATTAAAGCCACAATGATTTTTTGAAAAAAAAAAAAAATTGTTATTTCGGCTCCTAATAATCGAAGGATAATCTTTTTTTTAAAATTCGTAGAAAAATGTCAGATGTCGAATGCTTCACATAGCTATTTGATATGATGCATGTTAACGGAATTACTCCATATTTTTATACGGAAGAAGATATTCATTTTTCAAAGTCATTTTATAATAGTTTACTCTTGAAGAAGAAAAATTGCTTTGCGACTGCTCAAAGATGAAGAAATTAAGTTTTCCGCAGACAGGTTTTTAGTGAACAAATGCTTTTTGCAAAAATTAATGAACGTTTTAGGCTTGTTCAGGACTAGATTTGTTAGTCATTACGAGGGCTACATTTTACGAGAATTTCAAAGTTTTGCGTTTAAATCTCAATGAATAGAGGGTGAGTGAAAAAGGCCTTTTTCGGTGTTTTTTATTTTTTTCTACTGAACCAATAGATCGATTTTAATGTTCGATGTCTCATTTTGTAGGTATATCGCATACCTACATTTTTTATACTGAACTTTTTTTCATACAATCAATATCTTTCGTTTTATAAGCGAAAAACCTGCTTTTTACAACTATTCGATTTGTTTTCGCTTATTTTCTTCATAAATCTCGAGTTTCAAACATACGCATATCTTTTCTGATGGCTTTTCGAGACTTTCGTCAAAAGAAATGCTGGTTTATAATTTTTTACCGGTAAAATTCTATTTCTACTGAACTATTCTTGCTACTCGAGTTTATGAAGGAAGAGTATATTATATAATGCGCATGGAAAATCATAAACAATTAAATATCTCGTAAACTCTTAAGGGGATGCTGGAGCGACGGTCGAAGTTAATCAAGGTCGATATTACAGGTTTTCATTTCCAATGTATAAGATGCTTACGCCCTCTGGGTTAAC
>NW_017300234.1:26826-27082 GCF_001594075.2 Trachymyrmex cornetzi
CATGTAGGCAATATTATATGTATAATATTGCATATATGTATATTATAATATGTGAATATACACACATTACAGATAGAAGTTGTTTATGCTACGCTATTTACGCAGATATTCCCTATATCAATTTACACGAAACTACATTTTATTTATTTTTCCTTACTTTTTTGTGAGTGTATAGTGTGTATGTATATACATGTATATGGGGCATTCTTTGCCAAATCGATCAAGCCTCTGTCCAAAATTGATATGGACGGATTTC
>NW_017300234.1:30331-30780 GCF_001594075.2 Trachymyrmex cornetzi
GTATATCTGAAATGAACTTTCTAACGATTCAACCTATGTTGTACACAAACAAATATTGTAATAGCTATCATAGGAAACGATAATGCGGATTACTGTGTGTAAACCATGTATTTCTAGGACCTCCATTGATATTTTGCATAGAATGAGGTATTTCTGGGGGAAAAAAAGAAAATTTTTTTAATGTTTCGACATCAGTTCAAAAAATGTAAATTGTATAAGAATAGTACAACTGACTAAAAGAAGATAAATTGTAATGCAATATGAAAGCGCGTGTATGTTAAATATATCAATATATTTTTATATGCTAATGGGAGGCCAAGGAGCATGGTCTTGTAATATAACGTATTATTTAGAGCATGGTCTTGTAATATAACGTATTATTTAGAGTTATACACGTTTAGAGATCAACTGTGTACACATAAATAAATTCTTTTTGAGACTACTCAGCC
>NW_017300234.1:31097-31393 GCF_001594075.2 Trachymyrmex cornetzi
CAAATGTATTATATTGAAAATATTTTGTTACAGGATGAACAAATTTAGCCAAAAAAGAAAATTAATGTTCTTTGTTGATCGCACATTGCTTCATTATATTAACTCAATTTGCCATTACCTATCAATTCACATATATTGTCCTATACTAAGGCTACATTCAAAAACGTTCTCTCCGAGAAAGATTGTACTCTATATACTATAGTATATGTTACGTGTACTATATATTTCGAGTAAAATTTTCCTCGGAGAGGATTTTTTGGAATGTAGCCTAAGATGTTCTTAAATGATATTACTAT
>NW_017300234.1:31441-31684 GCF_001594075.2 Trachymyrmex cornetzi
TTCTATTATTTTTTTCTTTTTATTTACCGCAAATCAGCTTTTTTCTGATCTTGTATCAAATCAGAAAAAAGCTGATTATATTTCTACAAAAAAGAAAAAATATTTTAATGTACTGTATAACGTAATTATTACGGAACATTAATTATTTAAGCAATTGTTACTGATATTTATCTAATAGAAACGACTAAAATTAGTACGGGCCTAACGACAGAATAAATTTTCGACTTGAATATCTTTATTTAG
>NW_017300234.1:35257-38192 GCF_001594075.2 Trachymyrmex cornetzi
CCCCTTAATCGCCATCGCAAACGCGATGTTAATTTAGGGTTGCCACCTGGCCGGTATTTTCACTCTTCGGCTGATTGCCGGTACGTATGTCTTACTGGTTACCGACCTTGGTCGGTAAGATCCGGCCCCCATGAAATGACAGTAAATTTTTATGTGGTAAATTTTTTATGTACGCTAATGGCGCTGCGAGCGCCTACAGCCTAGGCATCTCTCTTGTGATTGGCTAGGGATTGAAACGTAGAATATATTGATTATTACACATCTATGCTTACTCTATGGTCGTTTTGAACTGATAGCCAGCGAAAATACAAGTTTTGTTTTCAAATCCTATCAGTCTTACTGTTTTCTGAAAAATCTCATCTATTATGAACATTAACAGTGACGTCAGTGATGTCGAAAATGATAGTATACCATCTACTGTTACGAGTGATACTGGTGATACATCGCCAAAAAGAAAGCGACGGATTAAAAATTGCCAATTCCAAGAGGTATGACCAGTGATGCACATTTGGCTCCTGGCATCACAGAAAACCCGCCCCCACCACTTTTACCCCCACCAAGCAGGCACCTACTGGCACCGAATCGGCCAACTTCGCCGCTGCGCGAGAGCGAGCGAGATTGCGAGAGAGAGCGTCCGTTTTCTCGCTCCAGTAACTTGTAAACACAACCGAGTATTAGAGCGAGAAGGACGGACGCTCTCTCTCGCTATCTCGCTCGCTCTCGCACAGCGGCGAAGTTGGCCGACTCGGTGCCAGTAGGTGTTTGCTTGGTGGGGGTAAAAGTGGTGGGGCGGGTTTTCCGTGGTGCCGGGGGCCAAATGTGCATCACTGCGTAAGGCTGAAAAATTCGCTGTATGTTAGCTGGTTGGATCGTGGCAACAACTCAAATGAAGCTCGATGTAACTTGTGCAAAGTACAATTTAATACATATTAAATATGATGGCATAAAAGTTGTTAATATACATAATAACGACCTGAAACACAAAATGTATGTTCAGGCACAACAGAAGTCTAATATGATGACACAATTTTTCGTGGAAAAAAATTCGATAATTGAACGAAAAATAGTGATCGCTGAAATTACGAAAACATTTTACAATGTTAAACACGGTCTTAGTTACAATTCATTTGATTGCGGTAATTATTTATTATTTTGTTTTTTCGTACTTATTATTTTTTATTAATTTAATGTACATTTATTTACACTCACTAATTTAATAATACCTAATGATATTTAAATATCATTAGGTATTATTAAATTGATGGATTAAATTGATATAAATGAAGATGGCCCGGAAGTAAGGCTGAAACGTATGAATAAAGATTAAAAATAATAAACCAATTGTATTAATATTACTGCACAAATTATGCAAGTTGTTGACTCTTAATTAGCCCGATATTTTAAATTATTGATAATATTAATGATATTTAAATATCTATGTATATAAATTATTTTTATGTACAAAATATAGAAATACCCCAGATAGCCAAATAAGGGCAATATGTCACTTTGCTATCACTTATTCCGCATTCAATTTCACCAAACTAAAGCCAAGGTATTTCCACAAACTGTCTATTGTTCTGATGTCACGTAAAGTCTTCCTTAGAATTCAGCAAACTGCTGATAATATAAGTTGTCATTATGCATGCACTACGAATGCCCAGATAGACAAGCGTGCGATACCCGCACAAGATACCGCTACCGTACTGTTACTGTACTGCCACGAGGTGGCGGTGTACGGCGTAACTGTACGGTAGCAGTACAAAAAGTGTACGTGATATTATAGTACAGCGTATCAACACTGTACCTGTACTGCGTACTATTTAGGTACGTCATGGTACATAACCCCTACCATATCAATACTGTGTACCATTATCGACAGGAGAGAAACTGTAAGACGATATACATGATAACTGGTACTGCGAAAATACAGCTTATAATTGCCTAACCTGAAAATAGTCGTTACAACATTGAAATGAAATATTAGACAGTAACTGACTGGATGTTCAGTTGAAGAGCATAAATTTCTATCAGGACCATATATATATTGAACAGATATATCATAGCTATACATCCACGATTATGTAAGTGTTCGTGGATCATCGAAGTGCAGCGGTTTCCAGACGATTTCAGAAGTCAAGCATAGTAAATGGCGGTATGCAACCGGATGGGTGACCGCTTCGAAGTACTATGAAATTAGTTCCCGAATTCAGGGAAAATCTTTTTTATTTTTTTTTTCATCATAATTTTATGATGTGTACTCTAGAATAAGATAATTAATCAATAATAATACTCATTTTAGCAATAAAACTATAAAATTAATTAATTTTAATAACATGCGTACCTAAGGCGTACATTATCGGTACGGCGTACTAAAAATACGGTGTACCGGTACTGTACCCTTTAGGTACGCACGTACCTGACAGGTACGGTATCGGCACGCATAGTACGCCGTACGCTCACCATACTAATACCGTGTAGGTATTTGTCTATCTGGGTGGTGCTTGATATCAAAATGTCGGCAAGTTATTATCATGCATGATATCTACACCCCAATCAGCAGACAATGTTTTTAAAAATAATGGGTTAAGTCATCTTTTTTTTTATTAAAAAAACGTTTATTTTAACGTTTGAAAAAATATTTTTTTAACATTAAAACGTTTTTTAATGTTAAAATTATTTAAACAAAATTAGAAAAAATAACAATGTAGAATCTTCTTTTTAATTTATTTTTTTTTATCAACGGTGCCTACAACTTTAGACAACTAATTTTATTAATAAATTCTAATTTTTAATTATAATATATTTTAATCTTTTTCACTTACCGGCTGAGTTTTGAACTTGAGACCTCAGGGTTATGAGTCTCGTCCCAGATAGACAAATACCTCCACGGTATTAGTACGGTGAGCGTACGGCGTACTATGCGTGCCGATAT
>NW_017300234.1:38759-43067 GCF_001594075.2 Trachymyrmex cornetzi
GATAATGGTACACCGTATTGATATGATACGGGTTATGTACCATGACGTACCTAAATAGTACGCAGTACAGGTACAGTGTTGAACGCTGTACTATATTATCACGTACACTTTTTGTACTGCTACCGTACAGTTACGCTGTACACCGCCACCTCGTGGCAGTACAGTAACAGTACGGTAGCGGTATCTTGTGCGGGTATCGCACGCTTGTCTATCTGGGGTACTTTATCCATTACACCACTTATAACTGTCGATACACACAGTTCGTATTGTCCATATATGATAAACTTAACGCAGTTACATTATGTTGTTAACTTATCTTCCGTGATTATTTTATTATTCCGAGAAATTTTTTATTAATTTGAGTTTTAGAAAATAATGATATTTTTTACATATTTATAATATAAACGTCAGATAAATGTTAAAAAACATTTAATAAACATTTCTTTCAAATAAATATTTCTTTATACCATTATTTCAAACAAATAAAATTAATGTGAAATGAATATTTACTAAACATCAAATTAATGTGAAATAAATGTTCCTTATCACCACGTTTTAAATGAATAAATAATATAAAATAAACGTTTAATAAACGTTAAATAAACGTTAAATTAATGAATTTTGAAAACGAATCGTGAAAAATATAAAATTAATGAGAAATAAACGTTTAACAACATTTAAAAAACATTGTCTGCTGATTGGGACGTGAGGTTTTATTGTCACGTGAAGTTTTATTGCATGATATCTACACGTGAGGTTTTATTGTTTTTTTTTCTGACCGGCTATAGTTTTATAAAACCAGGGAATGGAAAGTTACTTTTTAAAAGTAACAAGTTACAGTTACTCGTTACCGAATAGAAAAAGTAACAAGTTACCGTTACTAGTTACCGATTTTTAAAAGTAACTCGTTACAGTTACCGTTACTTGAGAAAGTAACTTTTCGTTACTTTTCCGTTATTTTTTTTTAAATCTACGACAATCGCAGCGGACGAGCCTAGAGGCTTCTCTAGTCTCAAGCGCATTGTAAAAAATTGTTTAAAATTACAACTATTATGCTGGATAATTTTGAGATCCACCATAATAGTTGTAAACGTCCATACATTTGTAAATTTGCAATATGCAAATAAAAATAATTTCTTGGTTTGGAACTAAGCAGATTGTGGAAGTATAATTACAAAATTACACAATAAAAACAAATTTACATAATTTTTGTGGAATTACATAATTTCTGTAAAATTGCATGATCTTTTATATTTACAGAACTAATCATGTAATCTATTTTACATTTATTATATGTGTAAATTTACGAAATTTTTTTACAGTGTAAATAGCTTGTGTCGTATCGTGTCCAATCATGTGCAAAGTAACGATAAAAGTAACTGTAAAATTCGTTACCGTTATCAAAGAAATGTAACTTCGTTACCGTTACAGTTACCAAAGAAAAAAAGTAACGCAGTTACTAGTAAAGTTACCAAAAAAGTAACTTGTAACTGTAACTTCGTTACAAGTAACGAGTTACTTCCATTCCCTGTATAAAACCTATAATTTATATTATATTTTCAAAAAGGAAATAATGCACGCTGACTCTTTGCCACCAAATTGTTACCCATGAAGAATAATCTTATGATGTCAGCAAGTTGTCGACATCAAAATACAATTTACACACTTCATCGATATTCAACAAATTTTCTTCTTCTTGTGTACAACATTCGATATCTTAAGTGTCGTCATCAAAATGCCGTTATGATGCTATATAATGATGTTCTATGAATGAGAATTCATATAATGGCGTGCCATCAGTTTGATGTCAACGTGATGAGTTTGTTATTTCTCAATGTATACTCTTACAATTTCATAAATTTATAAAGTCTATTTGCCCTCCTGATGCTAACTCAGTTTCACATTAGATTCCCATGATAGCAAATTGTCGACAAGTTGAAAACAATACATGCAGTGCATTAATTTGTCCCATATGTTAAATCTCGCTTGGCTATCTGGGACATTAATTTTAAAATTAAAATATTAAAAAAGGTTCTATTCTTACTATTAAATAATTAAAATATATTGTATTTATTAACAAAATATTTTGATTATTATTTTATCGAGTACATATTTGTGTTCTTTCAAATAACGAAAATATTTGAAAGATTTTTATTACTTTTTATTAATATTTTTAACTTTTAATTGCTTTTATAATAGAGAATAAATTAGACCATAAAATATATGACATATAATAATAAAAAGCTAGCCCGTCAGAGCCGACATCAGTTAATCGGATGCACAATTTATTTACTTGTGAATTTAACAAAATATCTCATAAAAATATATACACGTTTCGACCCTTATATTTGGGTCCTTATCAATGTAAAATCAAACTCGATTACATAATACTCTTAACTCCAACGTAGGAATCCGTGATAATATGGTTCATTCTTCTTTATCCAATTGCCAAAAATGCTATGCAACAAATGTCCTTATCAATATCATACATCTTACCAGCATTACATAGCTATAAATATAACTTTCAATTAACATGCACCAAACGTAACTTGAAATTGGCATATAAAGTTACTAAATTAATCAACTTAAATTTCAACTCTTAAAATTGTCATTAATATTATCAATAATTTAAAATATCGGGCTAATTAAGAGTCAACAACTTGCGTAATTTGTGCAGTGATATTAATACAATTGGTTTATTATTTTTAATCTTTATTCATACGTTTCGGCCTTATTTCCGGGCCATCTTCAGTGACAAACAGTATCAAATTTCAATCCATCATCCGAACTAGACTTACTAAATTAAGTAAAAATCATATTGTTTATATCAATTATTAAATAAAGCATTTACAACAAGATATGAATTGTAAAAAAAGAAAAAATCAAATATATAACGTCAAGCATAGAAATATAGTACATACAACTTCGAATATAAAGTTACATCCATTAAGTCAAATATATTGAATACTAATTAAAACATTGATTTATCAAATGGTATAACTTCCGAATGAAGAATTGAAAAAGAATTGTACAATAATATGAACTTACATAAAGTGAAGACGAAGTCTGATACATTATATCACAAAGGTGGAGACATATCGTTCATCAAATTGTCAGACTTACTGTATAGTCAATTCATAAGACAAATGGGGGAAACATCGATTAGATAAATACTCAAATACTGAACTAAGATTATTTTCAATTTCTTCATTTTAAATAACTTACATGTAGACATATCTTCGAAACTGACAAAACGGTCTTGTGGTGATGACATTCAGAGACAAAATGTCAGTCAAACAATAAAGTCAAGTATTATCTGGAGACACTGGTAGTGTCTCAGCGCTAAGCTGCGTGAAGCGACACTGCCGTGCCTCCTTTTTGCGAACCGATGAGTTGCGGCAGATCGAGATTATCGGATCTCAATAACGGCTGAACCGATCGCGTTCTATGCTCAATCGATAGCCACCATACGGATTGTATCATAAAAGTGCTTTTATTTTTTTTCGACGTGCTCTACGAGCGGAGATATCGCGACGCAAAGTTCCGAACTGCTACTTTTCAGATCGTCAGATTCAGATACGTCGTTATTATTGTCATCTTGGTTATTGTCGTCGACCAGGAGAAAATGTCCATCTCGTTTTTTCGACACTAGAGGGCTTTTGACTTAACCTAGCGATGGCAGCATTGCACATTCGAATGTGATCAACCACCCATGACGGCTGTGATAATCAGCGAAGGCAACATTGCCACATATACGATGTGACGTGCACGCGGCGCATTATTATTATAATTAATTGAAATTAAAATGAAATATAATTAATAAAATGAATTAAAATAATTAATTATAATTAAAATGAAATATCCAGATTGTCGTTGAAGATCTAGGTATTTACCGCATCGAGGAAGAGGGTGTATAGATATTCAGGAATTAAGCGTCTGGGTGTTCGCCGTCGAGGAATTAAGCGTCTAGATATTTGTCGTCGAGGAAGTGGGTATCTAGGTCGAAGAAATGGGTGTCTAGATGTTCGCTATTGGGGAAATGGGTGTCTAGGTGTTCGCCGTCGAGGAAATGGGTTTCAAGGTGTTCGCCGTCGAGGAGTTGTTGTCTAGGTGTTTGCCATCGAGGAAATGAGTGTCTAGGTGATCGCCGTCGAGGAAGTGGGTGTCTAGGTGTTCGCTATTGGGGAAATGGGTGTCTAGGTATTCGCCGTAAAAGAAATAGGTGTCTAAGTGTTCGCCGTCGAGGAAATAGGCGTCTAGGTGTTCGCCGTCGAGGAAGTGGGCGTCTAGGTGTTCGCCGTCGAGGAA
>NW_017300234.1:43170-47628 GCF_001594075.2 Trachymyrmex cornetzi
TTCGCCGTCGAGGAAATGTGTGTCTAGGTGTTCGCCGTCGAGGAAGTGGGTATCTAGGTGTTCTCTTTCGAGGAAGTGGGTATTCTAGGTGTTGTCTACATGTTCGCCATCGAGGAAGTGGGTGTCTAGGTGTCCGCCGTCGAGAAAGTTGGTGTCTAGGTGTTCGCCGTCGAGGAAATGAGGGTCTAGGTGTTCGCCGTCGAGGAAATGGGTATTTTAGGTGTTGTCTACATGTTCGCCATCGAGGAAGTAGGTGTTCGCCGTCGAGGAAATGGGTGTCTAAGTATTCGCCTTCGAAGAAGTGGGTGTTCTAGGTGTTGTCTACATTCTCCATCGAGGAAATGGGTGTCTAGGTGTTCGCCGTCGAAGAAGTTGGTGTCTAGGAGTTCGCCGTCGAGGAAATGAGTGTCTAGGTGTTCGCCGTCGAAGATATGGGTGTCTAGGTGTTCGCCGTCGAGGAAGTTGGTGCCTAGGTGTTCACCGTCGAGGAAATGAGTGTTTAGGTGTTCGTCGTCTATGAATTCGCCGTCGAGGAAATGGGTGTCTAGGTGTTTGCCGTCGAGGAAGTGGATGTTGCCGTCGAAGATTAAGTGTCTAGGTGTTCGCCGTCGAGGAAGTGGGTATCTAGGTGTTTGTAGTCGAGGAACTGAGTGTCTAGGTATTCGCCGCCGAGGAAGTGGGGGTCTAGGTATTGTCTGCATTCGCTGTCGAGAAAGTGGGTGTCTAGGTGTTCGAGGAAATGAGTGTCTAGGATATCGTTTGCCGTCGGAGAAATGAGTGTCGTGATCAATGCCATCAGTTGGCGGTCTAGGGCGATTGGTGTATAGCAGCTTAATTCGACGCGTTTTTGCATGAAACGAAAGAATCTGGCATAAAAAGTGTCGCTCTGCCTCGCGAATCGAGATATTAAGCGTTAAAGTTGACAACTATTGGTTTTCTCGAAAAGTACTATTCTATCAAATGTTAATTTTCTTCTTTGCAGGATTGTACTGTAAATTTAATGTACTTGTATTGTTAGCTGAATGCAGCATAAAATTTTAAGCATAAAATTATTCTTTTCAGATCCCGGTTAGAAGCCGTAAATAATGAGAAATGGACTAGAGGCCCTTGTTCCTCTTAGGCCGATTGCACCAACGTTACTTTGATTTTAAACGAAACTTAAAACTCTCACTATCTTGTTTTAAAATTGAAAAGTGACAGGGACAAAGAGAGTTTTAAGCCTCGTTTAAAATTAAAGTAACGTTGATGCAATCGGGCCTTAGATTACAAATAAGTTCGAGGAATAAAAAGATCTTATCAATTGGTAGCTGATATTATTTTAATAAAGAGCACATAGAGGTATAGTTGTAGGCCGGTTTCACCAATGTCATTACTTATGGTAATCGGCCGTGGAACTAATGACTAATTGCGTTTGCTGTTTGATGAATTCTTTGTATAAGATACATTCCAACCCAAGTTATAATGGCTTTGTTCTCCTTCAAAAATTATTACATGAAAATCATTATATCACAAAATTTACTAAATCTGATGATATATGTATCATCTGTATAAAAGACTATTTAATCGTATACCTACAAACTTACCTTTTTAAAAAAAGGTAAAAAAGGCGCTAAGCGTGCGTGCTTCTGGAAAGTGCGTGTGGAAAGCACCCTTTGGACCGGTTTCACCAACGTCATTACTTAATCGGTCGTGGAACTGATGACTAATTACGTTTGCTGTTTGATGAAGTTTTTTGTATATGATATTCCAACTCAAGTTATAATGGCTTTGTTCTCCTTCAAAAATTATTACATGAAAATCATATCACAAAATATATGTATCATCTGTATAAAAGATTTGACATCAACAATTGTGGTGCCAAGTTAAATTCATATTACAGTAATAATTACAAGAACTAGCGCCAAGTTAAATTTCAAAAACAAAGTTTTTAATAGCCTAGTCAGTTGAAATAAAGTCGACAAGTCCTATTTTCAATAATGAATCTAAAAATGAATTTCGTAAAAAAAGCATTTCACATAATAATACTTAAATAATTTGCAGGAAGAATAAAATATGTATAATATTACTTGTGTATATTACATATGACATCTTTATATCACAATTGTAAAACGATGCAGTGTTTAAATTACCTTTGTATATATGATCGTATACAAACTTACCTTTTTAAAAAAAGTTAAAAAAAGCATGTGTGCTTCTCGTAAAGAATCACTATTTGGGCCAGTTTCACCAATTACTTAATCGGCCGTGAAACTGATGACTAATCACATTTGCTGTTTAGTAGAACTAATGATATATATCATTCGTATAAAAAATTTGATATCAACAACTGGCGCCAAGTTAAATTTTACCATTTTATTCCTCCTAAAGAAAAAATAATGGTAACTTTAATTTTTTTCTTAATTTATTTAACTCTAATGACATGTATCATTCGTATAAAAGATTCAATATCAACAAAATTGGCGCCAAGTTAAATTCCATGTAATTCGAATACCAAATTAAATAAATAATATTAACTTTAATGATATGTATCATTCCTATAAAAGATTTGATATCAACAACTGGTGCCAATTTAAATCCCATTTCTTTATACCAAATTAAATAAATAATGAATATCTAATGGTATGTATTATTTGTACTAATACCAAATTAAATGAATAATGAATAATCTAATGGTATGTATTATTTGTACTAATTGATATCAACAACTGTGGCGCCAAGTTAAATTCTACTATCAAAATGAAAAGTAAAACTCAAGTGATACTATCTTTAAGTTTTATGCAATAAAACCTAAGTATACGTATATTATTGAAGAATCTTCCTATTCCAATCCAAATAGTTTAAATTCCTCTTAAATGAAATTATTATATCACAATTCATTCAAAGACATTTCCTCTTCCAACTAAAGTAGTGGTTATTTAACTCTCCTCAAAACATACAAGACATACTCACAAAATTGCGTTACCTTGCTCAATTGAAGTGTTACCACAAAAAATTAAAGAATTAACCGTACAAAATGAAAAAATTTAATTTAAATAGAAAAGTTTTTCATGTAAAAACACTTGGCGCTGCTAGATAGAGTAAGAAAAACTACAAGAATAATTTAAAATTGGAATGGTAATTAATAAAAATAAATAATAAAAGATAATTGTATATAATTTAAAAGTAATAATAATTATTGTAGTATATATAACTGTAATATAATTTAAAAGTATTAATAAAAGTAATAACAAATTCTCTTTCATAATGCATGTCTTACAAATCTAAATTTATTTTTCTTTGATTTAAACTTAATAGCATTCACAACGATCATCATAATTTACTCCACTCTATAACTCAATCGTACATACACATGCTAGATATTTTAACTTTCATTGAGGATAGTTTTTATTTTTCTTATTTTTCGAAATATTCATATTTTTTAATATGATTCTGACTTTTTTTATTAATAAGCTTTTTATTTATATTATTTTTCTAAGTATTATATTTTTATCCTTCTTATTTACATTCATGCTTTACTACTATACAACCATGTTATTATTATATATCGAGATCTGGCAGCGCCAAGTGTTTTTACATGAAAAACTTTTCTATTTAAATTAAATTTTTTTATTTTAAACGGTTAATTCTTTAATTTTTTGTGGTAACACTTAAATTGAGCAAGGTAATGCAATTTTGTGAGTATGTTTTGTATCCCCTCGCGAGCTGCCATCTTGTCATGGTGAGGGGGCTCTTCCAGTTGGTCACTTCGGCGGCCGCTGGGATCTAAGAGTAGCCTGTACGGTCTCCTTCTAGCAATAGAAAGAGTCTGTACACTGAGTCCGGCACCCCTAGGGGGCTCCCTCTTCGGAGGGATCCCTGGGGGAGCCGTTTCGTATGGAACGGTTCCCCAATAAGGCCGATAGGGGTTAGCGGCCCCGACTTCAAACGCCCGGTGGCACGGCGCCGACAGGGGTAGCGGTGCTCCCTGCCCGTGACTTGGGATGGCCTGTGGGCGTGTCGCTGCGGTGCAGCGCACGCCCAGGGAACGGAGGGCAGCAGGGCCGCTCGGACGTATTCCGAGGCAGGGCCTGCTGTCCTGGCTCCGTCAGGGCCGCCCGGAAATATTCGGGGCCTGGCGGAGCGGTGATGCGGGATGGAAAACCCGCCAAAAAACCCGGAAGGAAAAGCGTACACCCGGAGCAGCTTGAAAAATAGCCCCCACCCCGCCTTTTTATGATATAATGTCACTTAAAGAAAGGAAAGCTACGTTAGCAGCCGAAATCGGTACCGGCAGCTACCGGCGCAGGGGAGGTGGCGTCCTGGCCGCCCCCGTGTCGGACCTGGGCAATGCCTAGGTATCATGCGACAGGCGCGTCGACGCGTGCACCGCAGGTCCGTCGGCGAAACGAAATGTGTCTGCGAAGACGGAGGAGGTCCTTCGTAAGGGCCTGGAGGGGGCGGAAGCGCGCCCGGAATGGC
>NW_017300234.1:48100-48335 GCF_001594075.2 Trachymyrmex cornetzi
CCGGCGCGGGCTCCTGCGCTTCGCTGGATTCCCTCGCCGGGAACTCCAGAAAGAGGGCGGAACAGTGCTGACCCTATCCTCCGGGTCAGAAGAGGAGACCGCAAAGAGGCCTCGGGGCAGGCCGGCCCTGAACTCCGCCATTGCCGGGAAGTTCACGACCGAGGCAAGAGCAAGAGAGGCTGACCGCAGGAGGGAGAGAGAGATGAGGCGGGATCGCCGCCTCATCCTCGACCCC
>NW_017300234.1:48594-49166 GCF_001594075.2 Trachymyrmex cornetzi
TTGCTTCAACTAAATTATTTTGTTGCATCGATTAATTTCTTGTTTGGATATGGGCAAACAAATCCTTGGTTGATTCAACTAAATGGGTTTCTCAGTGTGCCGTAGCCACGCGCGAGCTGGGTGTCATTGCGAGATCGGTGGAGAAATCCAAAAATCTCCAGGGGTGTGTCGTGAGGGACCTCTGGGTCGCGTTCAGTAAGCTGACAGCGGCCCTTAGTTCCGTCATCGGCAGAGCGAGCGGGGCGTCAGACGAGGCGTCGTCGGCCGATGGAGGGGGGCCCACCGGGCCGAGAAAGAGGCCTGGAACCGGGGGCGGCGCGGAATGCAGAGCGAGCACCGGGTCCTCTGCGCCGAGAAGGCGGGATGGGGGAGGGTGTGGGCGACCCCGCCCCAGCCGTCCTCTCCCTCCGGACCACCCCCTGGGGCATTGACGGGCCGACACCCGGACGACACGGGACGAAGATGAGAGCGGCAGCCCCCATGGAGGTCTCGGACACCGGGACCTCTGCGGTTGGGGCGGCTCCAACCCCCAGACAGGCCGGGCAGAGCGGGGAGAATCCTACCCTCCCTCT
>NW_017300234.1:51207-51453 GCF_001594075.2 Trachymyrmex cornetzi
GAGAAGACGTCGCCGTCTACAAGACAAGCATCGATGGGCCCTGAAGAGGTTAGACCCCGGGGCTCTCGAGGCGAGCCTCCTCACCTCCACCTGGCCGGAGCGCAACCCGGCCATTACGGCGGAGGTGGAGGTAGAGTGGCTTCGAGATGTCATGTCGCGCGCGTGCGACGCGTCGATGCCCCGCTGCCGTCCTATGTGCGGGCGGGCGGCCTACTGGTGGTTGGAGGAGCTGGCCGGGCTCCGCAG
>NW_017300234.1:53612-61275 GCF_001594075.2 Trachymyrmex cornetzi
GGGGCGGCCGATCTCCGCCGGGATCCCGGGGTATGCGTAGGCATTCCCCTTCGTAATAAAAAAAAGAAAAAGGTATGTTTTGTATAATGTTTTGAAGGAGAGTTAAATAACCACTACTTTAGTTGGAAGAGAAAATGTCTTTGAATGAATTTTGATATAATAATTTCATTTAAGAGGAATTTAAACCATTTGGATTGGAATAGGAAGATTCTTCAATAAATATACGTATACTTGGGTTTTATTCCATAAAAATTAAAGATAGTGTCACTTGAATTTTACTTTTCATTTTGATAGTAGAATTTAACTTGGCGACACAGTTGTTGATATCAAATCGTTCGTACAAATGATACACACCATTAGATTAATATTCATTATTTATTTAATTTGGCATGGTATAAAGAAGTGGGATTTAACTTGGCACCAGTTCTTGATATCAAATCTTTTATAGGAATATATATACATATCATTAAAGTTAATATTATTTATTTAACAAAAATACTTATTAACCGTGGATCAATACAAACAATATAATAATTAAACGGCTGCTTCCACGTACACAGGTTAAGTTTTGTGCAGGATCATACAATGATCCATATTTATCATAATATATAAAACTAAACGTTTCAGTCTGTCATCAGACCATTTTCAATAGTATTACATAGATTTGTTAAAAATTTCACAATAATTTTGAATATTTATAAATCGAATTCATTCTCGTTGTCATTATACATATCGCTGTCCAATAATTAATTTATAATTTACAAGTATCATATATAACATTCGTCAACTGCATAAAACCATGGAAAGCATAGTATGTCCTATCTGTTAAAATAATTTCCATCCTCTGCACTCCATGAAAACAAGTCTGCTCTAACTATTAACGAATTATAAGTTCAAAATAACATTTACTTTTATAGTCTATTTTAACGTAATATTGTATAGCTACTTACATTATCAGTGTAGTTAATAATTATATTATCCTTAGTGATAATCTTTTATCATTCCAATAAATCGACGCACCATTACCTGATACTGATAATAATAATTTATAGTTATTAATATGAATCACTCAATTAATTAATTCAAGAAACTTAGTAATACCTGCGTAGAATCATTAAAATGTATCACCAAATGTAATGCACACTTTATCGAAGACATATTCTTCTTTCTTTTGTTCGTTTTAACGCTAATAACAGTTAATGTGAAAATATTAAATTGTAAACGCCATTATTTTTAAGTACGCAAATATTTGCGGGCATCTGAATATTGTGAACGCTCAATCTTTGAGTGTATATACTAGTCAATATCATACAATGCCGAGCAAGGAAACATATGCTTCTGGAAATTTCTGAGTGTCATTTTGCTTGTTTAAACCGTTTTCTTGTTTTTTGATAAAGATCATTTCTGATGTTAGTCTTTTGAAAAGATATTGTTCTTTATCCATAATTTTTATATCATCCCAATTAAAATTGTGACCATTATTCATATGATGTTCTGCTAAGACAGAACTGCAGTATTTTTTATTTTTTATATCTTGTTGATGTTCAACCATACGTGTGCCGATATTCCTTTTAGTTTGACCAACATACGACACGTCACATTCTCTACAATTAATCTTATAAACAACCTTTTTGTTCATTCGTCTTTAATTTATCTGTACCTAATTTGATAATAGAATTTAAATTATTATGTGCTTTAAAAGCAACTTTTTTATTCATTTTGTGAGCAATATGAAAAAACTTTTCTGAAATGTTGCGTATATATAGTACAAGAAAATAATTATTTTTATTATTCATATTAGCATCATCCAATATTTTATTATTAATATATAAATTCTTTCTTTTTGCTAAAATTTCAATTCTATTATTTATCGTAGAAAAAATCACATTCAACGGATAACCATTATTAAGTAGAACATCAACAAGTTCTATAATATTTTGTTCTTGGTAATCAGGATAATTATTTATTTAATTTGGTATTCGAATTACATGGAATTTAACTTAGCGCCAATTATTGATATCAAATCTTTTTTACGAGTAATACATAAAATTTTGATAAAATTTCGATGAATTTAGCTTGGCGCCAATTTTGTTGATATTGAATCTTTTATACGAATGATACATATCATTAGAATTAAATAAATTAAGAAAAAAATTATAGTTATTATTGTTTTTTTCTTTAGGAGAAATAAAATTGTAAAATTTAACTTGGCGCCAGTTGTTGATATCAAATCTTTTATGCGAATGATACATATCATTAGTTCTACTAAACAGCAAATGTGATTAGTCATCAGTTTCACGGCCGATTAAGTAATTGGTGAAACTGGCCCAAATAGTGATCTTTACGAGAAGCACACACGCTTAGCGCTTTTTTTAACTTTTTTTAAAAAGGTAAGTTTGTATACGATCATATATACAAAGGTAATTTAAACACCGCCATCCACATCGTTTTATAATTGTGATATAAAAATGTCATATGTAATAAACACAAGTATTATTATATTTTATTCCTCCCGCAAATTATCTAATTATTATTATGTGAAATGCTTTTTTTACGAAATTCATTTTTAGATTCATTATTGAAAATAGGACTCGTCGACTTTATCTCAACTGACTAGGCTATTAAAAACTTTGTTTTTGAAATTTAACTTGGCGCCAGTTCTTGTAATTATTACAGTAATGTGAATTTAACTTGGCGCCACAATTGTTGATATCAAATCTTTTATACAGATGATACATATATATTGTGATATGATTTTTATGTAATAATTTTTGAAGGGGACTAAAGCCATTATAACTTGGGTTGGAGTTGTATCATTGGATATGTATGACATTCTTCTCTTTTCTAATCCGTAAAAGTAAAGACACAATATTGTACTTTCGGCAAAGTAATTTTAATATTTTTTTCTAAAGTAAAGATTTCATCTTTGAAACTTGTGCACGGATGTGATGTGACGGATTGATTTTCAATATTAAACACATCTCCATAATTAAATTGAAAATTAAACGCTTATTAAATATTTGCATTTTGTTCCGTGTATATGATTTAAAAAAACAGGATCGATTTGTCCACATCGGTATTTTACGAAAAATTTTATTTTTCGATATGAATTAAATGGGAAGAGATTGGCAGAAAAAAAATTCTCCGTTCGAAATATCACCAAATAAAATCGAACGCGAAGGATGAGTATTTCCCACGCGTTTCTCAGGTATACACTTTCTTGCCATAGATGATTCGGCAGATTTAGGAAAGATTCCCCATCTGGAAACACTATTACTCTATCCTCGACGGTACTTAAGCATGGCGAATCACCTTAGCATAGCGACTCACGACTGCCACAGCAACAACGATTTTAATGCAGTTCCTCATTTATTCGCGATGTCGACACGATGAGATTATTTCTCGTATATTCCCGAGGGAAATTTACCGTCCCCGCTCAAGTAGCTTCCACGGGATGATATTCTAATATGTCGAGACTTTCGAGGATAGAAAAAGAGAACGATCATGACAATGGATTCAAGAAAAAAGCAAGAGAAATGAGAGCGCGACGAAAGGACGCGTCGAAAAGGCAAATTGATCGCGAAGGACACCGTAACGGTGAAATTCTTTTTATGCTTAGGCCTTATTATCTTTCCCGTTAAACCGCACGATTGACTGCATCCAAAAGAAAAAGTTCCTTCTTTTCAAATTTAAAAAGCTGAAATAAAAAGCTGAACGTGTCATATTTAAGGCTTTATAGAAAATTTAATCGGTGTATTACGTAAAAGCAAGAGAGTTGAATCGAATATTATTTTACTTTGACAATATACAAAAAGACAATATACAGTTTAAAATTCTTGTAAAGAAAAATATACTATAAGATTATTTCCATTATATGATATAAGAAAAGTTACAGATCCGAATACGTAGATTATAATCATAATTGTTTATTCGTCGTTATACGTCTTTAAATTATTGAGCTATTCGCCGTTAAGTTTAGTTGAGATATTTATAAATAATTTTCAGACATTCGTGTTCCATTACAGCATCCACATCTACATTTATCCATTTCTGAACAGAATATGTAATACAATGTTTGCTAATTATTACATAATGGTACTAATTAACGAGTTGTGGAAGAAGCGCACGCTATGTATTAATTGATAAGAGAATAGAATTGCTCGGAGAAACCAGTTCCCAGTACATGAAATTTCCATCTTAAATTACACGTAATTTGCGCACGAAAGAAATAATAAACTGAATCAGTAGAGTATCGAATGTGAAATTCACTCGTTTTAAAACTAAATGGGACTTTATTCTTTCTCTCGCGTTTGATTGAAAATACTTCCCGTAAGGCTACGTACAATAGCTACAGGGAAAAAAGTCGATGTCCGATAAAAGTCTCTCAACTCGAACCTGAGCCATAGAAAGCCTTAGAAACTACCAGACTTCCTGCGATGAAAGTGAGGAGAGACGATTCAATGCGTATTCTCGGAGCACTGGTAGCTTGCTCTAATGGAATTGCCAGTCGATCACCGATTCCCGTCTTAACGACGGTCCGTATTTGTGTTGCAGACTCTAAACTTGTGCGACCGGAGATTGAAAATCTTAAACGCGATCGATGCTATTGCCTATTACCATTTCAATTTACATATACACAGCCAAAATCTTTTTATTCAAATATATTGTCCACAAAAATTATTGCAATAATATATAAAGCAATATTTAATTATTTAATATCAATGTGTGATAAATATATTGCAATCAATAGTATTGTATTGTAACATCTGTTATAAAAGGAAGATACAATTATATGATTTGTATCATTGATAATAATTTAGCAACTTGAATGTGCATTTTCGAAAAAACGGTTGCTCAAAATAACTTTTAATGATAGAAGTTATCGGACTGCAATATCTGAAAAGTATTTCTCTTTCGGATCAAAAACTGTAGAATCTCCTTGTAAGAAAAAAATTTTTAACGAATCGAGATATTTCGAATTACAAGTCAGCTACATTGCAGTTTTCCGGAAAAATGGTAGAAAGAAAATGTTAAAATCGAATAAAAGATAGCAGTATATGCAATTTCATGAAATTGCACAATTCCATTCTTGTAGAGGCTCTTTAGAGTGCTATAGGTAAGCATTGATCGCTTTTGGCAATAGTAATCGGTTTAATGTGATCCGATTACGCTTTGAATCTGTTACCTTACGAGCGATTTGCTCGATTTTTCGATTGAATTCGCAACAATACTTTCGAGAGAAAGTCAATCCTTCTATTCAAATTTATAAATTTTATTCTTCTCCAGTTTCTCCTTTTATGCATGCATATATGTATCATACTTAACCCATATTACGTCGATATTTTGCGCAAAAAAAAATATATGAAGGGAGAAAAAGAGATACAAGCAATATACTTCATAAAGTGGAAACCTTGTTCGTAACGATTATGACCAAGTTTTAAATAGCGCTCAAGGAAATCATAAAATTTTGACAGTGTTATGAAATTTTAAACTTACGACCGTGTCATCCCGTCCTTAAAAGCAGTAAACGCAACGAGCATTTTATTGCATAATTCTTAGATTTTTCAAATTACTGTTTGTAATAAGCGTTACCTTGCTCAATTTAAGTGTTACCATAAAAAATTAAAGAATTAACCGTATAAAATGAAAAAATTTAATTTAAATAGAAAAATTTTTCATGTAAAAACACTTGGCGCTACTAGTAATAATAACATGGTAGTATATAGTAGTAAAGCATGAATGCAAATAAGAAGGATAAGAATATAATACTTAGAAAAATAATATAAATAAGAAGCACATTAATAAAAAAAGTCAGAATCATATTAAGAAATATGAATATTTCGAAAAATAAAAAAAATAAAAACCATCCCCAATGAGAGTTAAAATATCTAGCATGTGTATATATGATTAACTCTAATGATATGTATCATGTGTATAAAAGATTTTTCTATGGAATTTTAAAATTATATACAAATTTACCTTTTTAAAAAAAAGGTAAAAGAACGCTAAGCGTTGATAAAACTGGCCCAAATGGTGCTTCTCGTAAAGAATCACCATTTGGGCCAGTTTCACCAACGCCAATTACTTAATCGGCCGTGAAACTGACCAGTTTCACCAATGCCAATTACTTAATCAGCCGTAAAACTGATAACTAATCACGTTTGCTGTTTAGTAGAACTAATGATATGTATCATTTGTATAATTATATATTTGATATCAACAATTGTGGCGCCAAGTTAAATTCTGTTAATAATGTTTTTACTAAATCTAATGATATATGTATCATCTGTATAAAAGATTCGATATCAACAATTGTGGCGCCAAGTTAAATTCTGTTAATATAATTCTCTCTTCTAAGTGAAGTAGTGGGTATAAAAAGTAAAATATACAATGAAACCTAAGTATACGTATATCTTATTGAAGGATTCCAATCCAAATGATTTAAATTCGTTTTAAATGAAATAATTATATCACAATTCATTCAAAGACATTTTCTCTTCCAACTGAAGTAGCGGTTATAAAAGGTAAAACCCAAGTGATACTATCTTTATTATTTACTTAATCCAAATGATACTATCTTTATTTTTTATGCCTAATGAAACCTAAGTATACGTATATCTTATTGAAGGACCTTCCTATTTCAATCCAAATGATTTAAATTCCTTCTAAATGAAATTATTATATCACAATTCATTCATAGACATTTTCTCTTCCAACTGAAGTAGTGGTTATTATTTAATTCTCTTTTTTCAAAACACAAAATTGCATTACCTTGCTCAATTTAAGTGTTATCACAAAAAATTTAAGAGTTACAAAAATTAAGATTAAAATTTAACCGTATAAAACGAAAAAATTTAATTTAAATAGAAAAATTTTTCATGTAAAACATGTAATCAGCGTTGGGTAGTAACTAGTTAAAACGCTAAAAAAAAGTTAAAAAGTTAATAACTTCTAACTTAACTTAGTTAATTTTAAATGCATTGATTTTTAACTTAATTTAGTTGCTTTTAAACTTTAATTTATTAACTTGTTTAAATTAAAAATTTTTTTTCTCTTAATATTAATATTTTTTTTCTTTTAAAATCAAACAGAATTAATTTAGAAAAAGTTCAATGATTTTATGAGAGATTTATAATAAGAGCTACACCATACGACATTTTATTGACTCGCTAGGTTCTATCAATTCATGTAATCACAACGATCATCATCATAATTTACACGACTCTATAACTCAATCATATATACACATGCTAGATATTTTAACTCTCATTGGGGATAGTTTTTATTTTTTTTATTATTCGAAATATTCATATTTCTTAATATGATTCTGACTTTTTTTATTAATGTGCTTCTTATTTATATTATTTTTCTAAGTATTAAATTCTAAGTATTATATTCTTATCCTTCTTATTTGCATTCATGCTTTACTACTATATACTACCATGTTGTTATTACTAGCAGCGCCAAGTGTTTTTACATGAAAAATTTTTCTATTTAAATTCATTTTTTTCATTTTATACGGTTAATTCTTTAATTTTTTATGGTAACACTTAAATTGAGCAAGGTAACACAATTTTGTGATAATGTTTTGTATAACGTTTTAAAGGAGAATTAAATAACCACTACTTTAGTTGGAAGAGGAAATGTCTTTGAATGAATTGTG
>NW_017300234.1:61905-70734 GCF_001594075.2 Trachymyrmex cornetzi
AAACATCCAGACACTTAATTCCTCGACGGCGAACACCTAGACGCTTATTCCTGAATATCTATACACTTTCTTTCTCGACACGGTAAATACCTAGACTAGATAGATCTTCATCAACGACAATCTCGATATTTCATTTTAATTATAATTATTATTTTATTTTAATTCAATTATTAATTTTAATTTCAATCAATTAATTTTAATTATTTTAACACGTCACATCGTATATATGTGACAATGTTGCCATCGCTGATTATCACAGCCGTCATGTGTGGTTGATGATCACGTTCGAATGTGCAATGCTGTCATCGCTAATTAAGTCAAAAGCCCTCTAGTGTCGAAGAAATGAGACGTACATTTTTCCTGGTCGACGACAATAATAATAATAACGACGACGTATCTTCAGTGAAAAAGTAGCAGTTCGGCACTTTGCGTCGCGATATCTCCGCTCGTAGGGCACGTAGAAAAATGAAAGCACTTTTATCATACAATTCGTGTGGTGGCTATCGATTGAGCATACATAGAACGCGATCGGTTCAGCCGTTATATGAAATCTGATGATCTCGATCTGCCGGAACTCTTCGGTTCGCGTAAAGGAGGCACGGCAGTGTCGCTACGCTTTGGCTTAGCGCCGAGACACTACCAGTGTCTCCAGATACAAAGAATTTCATCAAACAGCAAACGTAATTAGTCATCACTTCCACGGCCGATTAAATAATGACGTTGGTGAAACCGGTCCAAATGGTGCTTTCCACACGAGAAGTTAAAATAACAATAAATATAAAAATAAGACAAGAAAGAAACCGCTTCAATCTTCCGTAAACAAATGTAAATATAGTGGATTCAACGTATACGTGTCGTTCTGTAAATTTAAACTCTGTTTCTGTTACTTTATATGGGTTATTTCCGAAATCAGTCTTTTATTAAGTAAGGGAAAAGGGGGTAATAGTACCGGAGATTTTCTCTCGTCCTTGCAATGTTAATTTCAAGATTACAAGATACGATTTTTCAATAAAAAGGTACTTTCCACTTTCAAATATACGAAAAATTTAATTAAAGGTCCCGTAAGTTATGTTTAAAGGTTAAATTTTCATTAGAACTGAAATCTTTCTCTACATTTGTTACTATTTGCCCCACCCTAAGGGCAAATAGTGACATTCTAAGGGGCAAATGGTGACATTTTCAAAATACACAGTTTTTATCTCGGTTTTCATTTTGACGTTTTGATTAGTTAAGAACTTAATTTCTTTACTCTGTAATATGTACAAAAATGTTCTTTATTTAAGAGAATTTTATTTATTAATACATAATATATTGGTACATGTAAAATTATTTTGTCAATGTATAATACTCAGCTTATAACGATGACTTTTTTACGTCTAAATTTTAATATACTTATATATATGTAGTTTTTTTATAATTTTAGTAAGAAATTTATAAATATTTAAAGAAAAGTTATTAAACAGAAAGGATTGTATACATTTAATATTGCATTTATCCCAAAAAGTAAAAAGATAAATATAAAATTAAAAAATAAAACATATCTTTGGCTGCTCTTTGCAGAAAGAATCTAATTGCACACATGTATTAACAGCCATAGACTAGTATTTCTTACTACAAATTATAATTATTTGATAAGCTTGAGGCTAATTTCATATTATCCAATATGAATTTTGGAAAAATCATATTCGAACCTTAAGAAAGTTTTTTGACGCTTCGTTAAGTTATCTGGATAAGTTGGCTTAGGCAAGATAACTTTTATTTCTGAAATATTCACAGAATGAATGTCAGGTACAGATGGTTGCACAAAGCGCTTATCGTAATTAGTTTTCTTTAGATATGAGATTTCTGAATCCTTATCATTATCTTCTTGCTTTAAAATTTTACCAACGAAATATTTCCCTTACTTACCTCCCAAAAGTAAAACATAGTCACCTTCATCAAGCGATCGTGTAAGTGTATGGAAACATTACTTACCACTTCAACATTATCCTCTTCACATGACATATCAGTCTCTTCAATATCATCTTCTTTACGCGATATTTCAGAACTCAGATCATTTGACGTTTTATCAAAATCAAAGACTCTCTGTACTATTTTCTTTTCATATTTTCTTTTCTTCGCCTGAACTTTTTATGATTTTCCCTTAACACTTTTTCTCTGTCTTTTCCTCTCTTCAGTCTTCTGTTTCTTCTCCATCTGCTGCTTTTCACGTTCCTGTATTATATTCTTCTCTGGAGTATCTGTGGCAATCATACATTTACCCTTTCTTCTAGGTTTCCTATTGTTCTGCTTAGGCTGAGTTTTAGGATAGCCTTTGAAATCTACTGGACTTATAAATGAAGAACCACTAGTACTGGTTGTAGGTCTTGCTGTTACATCTGAAATATTTGATACAGGGATAGTTATTATCAATGTTTTACTAGTCTGAGCCTATTGTAGTTCTACACTTGAATCACAACTTTCATTCGTCATAGTCTCAAGTTCATTTGGATCATTGGCTCTCTCATTTAGATCCTGTTGCTCTGTTACCATAGACATGATGTAATCTGAGTCTTGAAATACTAATCGGTTGAAAGGAAATATGCCAGGCTTCTCAAACTGGCAATAATATTTAATGGAGTAGTTGCCTTACTTAGAGCTTCTCGCACAAATCCTGCTACATGATAAATAGTTACAGGGATACTAGGATTTCTCATCATCCAACTATTGACTGCATTATCATAATATGATTTAAAAGGACCAAAAATTCCTACATCCAAAGATTGGAGTTTATGTGTACAGTGCGGAGGAAAAGTAAAAAGTGTTACTCCATTTTGTCGAGCAAAATTTATAGCATTAATTGACAAATGAGTCTCAACATTGTCAATTAAAAGAAGAGTGGGATTTTTTTTAGAGGAATTTGAACACTTCACAAAATGTTTCATAACGTCAACAAAGATTTCTTTTGACATGTAACCTTTATCATTAGCTAGTCCAAGGGTTCCAGGAGAAGCATTTATTATCATAGTACTTTTAAAGTATTTCCGAGGAAAAATCGTCACAGGAGGTATTATCACTCCATGAGCGCCAATAAAGCAGCAGGTTGTCACAGAAGTACCTCTCTCCGCACTCTTTACCTAATACACTTGTTTTACATCTTTAGGACAAACAATTTTTCTAGCATTCCGCACTGTGCTAGTGCTAGTCTCGTCCATATTGTAAAGTCTGGATCCATCCATAAAAGAACAATTCCTCTTCAGAACTTCTTCTAATTTATTTAAAAAATTGTCAATATTTTTCTTATTAAATGCTGAAACACGAGCAATGCTGCAGCCTTCTGGAACTCGAATTGATAAATTTCTATGCCGTTTCTTCAAGCCTTTAAACACACAAGCAAGTAAGTTCATCAAATCACATAGAAATTTTAAGAGATTTGAATAGCAGTAGACAGTAAACCAATGAAATGTACTTCACCTTTGAACCAATCATACAGCTATTTTGTTTTCTTCTCAGTTCTGTGGTATTGTAAGATTGTTCATAACGGCTGTCTCATATGCCAATTCTCTTACTTTAGTTGTATTTAAATCAAATCCCATTCTAGCCATATCAATACAATAGCCAACAATTTCATCTTCCAATTGTTTAGAAAAGATTGACTTTCTTCCAAAACTTAATTGAAAACAATTAGAGTTACCTTCTATATTCTCCAAGCTTTTGGTACTATGAACGGCTTTCTATAATGTCTGTCTATTAATTCCTTTTTGTTGTGCAGCTGTTCTAATAGGCCATCCATCACGAACTAATTTTACTGCAACTGCAAGTTTTCTGGGACCGGTAGCTTTTCTGCTTGATTTCTTTTTATAATTTCTAACCATTGTGACAATGTTTTAAAAAAAATTTATGTTAGCATCAGCTGAAAAAAGGAAAATAAATTAAGAGTAATAAAAACATGAAATATCGTAAATACGAGAATGATTTATAACTTATAAGGAAATACAACAATTTATTCAAAATTTTAATTGCCCACTAATTAAAATTTTATATAATAATAGATTAATTGTCTAATAGATTCTCTGTTTCTTTGTCTCTGAACAAAATAACATAACCTAACCTAACCCTATTTCTGGACTTATTCGAAGAATATCTTCAAAGATTTCAATCACCTTATCGCATATTTACAGAATACAATGTCAATATCGCTATTTATATGTGATGATTTATATTAGCATTTCTATGTAAGTACTTACAGTCCTCTGGACAGAACGCTTGAACACTTTCGCTCGAACTTCAGAACTCATAATCTTGCACGCAGAGCGATTAAGCATAAGTGATTAAAAAAGGCTCTGGCACATAAAAAACTTACAAATAAGCATATAAAAAAACTTAAGCAACTAAAGAAATCAACACACGTTAAATTCGCTACTTACTGCTCACGTTATCGTCTTATAGTCTCTACTGTGATTGATCGATTCAATTCGATAAATTTGTCACTATTTACCCCATAGTAAACTGTCATTACTTGCCCCAGGAGATACGTTTTCTTTGAAACTTTACTTTAAGAGAAACCAAAATAATATTATTTACAAATATAGGGACTATATCAAAATAAAAATAAAAACATACGATACAGAATACATTAAATCTCTTTCTAAAATTCAGCAATCGAAAAATATATAACTTGAAATGCCACAAAAAGTTCCAGGTTTTACCATGTTTCATGTTGGCAAAATTTTTGGCAAAATTTTCTTCTCTATTCGACTTCACAATATTACTACATTCTCCAAAGATGATTAGATGCTCGTGAACTATCTGTGCAATTGACGATATTGATGGAATAGACACGGGAAAGAGAAGAAATTTAAATCGACACTATTTGCCCCCCGTCATTATTTGCCCCCCTTTCCCTTACTCTTCATCTAAAATCCTAACATTTTCCCAATTGAATTCATGCTGTTAACTAATTCTATGTAATTCACACGTTAATTGGAATACCACACAACATTCGGTTATAACGGAACATAGAATTAGTCAACAGCATGAATTCGATTGGGAAGATGTTAGGATTTTAGATGAAGAAAGAGTACTTAATAAAAGACTGATTTCGGAAATGATCCATATAAAGCAACAGAAACAGAGTTTAAATTTGTAAAACGACACGTATACGTTAAATCCACTGTATTTAGATTTGTTTACGGAAGATTGAAGCGGTTTCGTTCTTATCTAATTTTTATATTTATTGTTATTTTAATAATACTTGACTTTATTGTTTGACTGACATTTTGTCTCTGAATGTCATCACCACAAGATCGTTTTGTCAGTTTCTAAGATACGTCTACATGTAAGTTATTTAAAATGAAGAAATTAAAAATAATCTTAGTTCAGTATTTGAGTATTTATCTAATCGATGTTTCCCCCATTTGTCTTATGAATTGACTATACAGTAAATCTGACAATTTGATGAACGATGTGTCTCCACCTTTGTGATATAATGTATCGGACTTCGTCTTCACTTTATGTAAGTTCATATTATTGTACAATTCTTTTTCAATTCTTCATTCGGAAGTTATACCATTTGATAAATCAATGTTTTAATTAATATTCAATATATTTGACTGGATGTAACTTTATATTCGAAATTGTATGTACTATATTTCTATGCTTGACGTTATATATTTGATTTTTTTCTTTTTTTCACAATTCATATCTTGTTGTAAATGCTTTATTTAATAATTGATATAAACAATATGATTTTTACTTAATTTGGTAACTTTATATGCCAATTTCAAGTTACGTTTAGTGCATGTTAATTGAAAGTTATATTTATAGCTATGTAATACTGTTAAGATGTATGATATCGATAAGGACATTTGTTGCATAGCTTTTTTGGCAGTTGGATAAAGAAGAATGAATCATATTATCACGGATTCCTACGTTGGAGTTAAGAGTATTATGTAATCGGGTTTTTGATTTTATATTGATAAGGACCCAAACATAAGGGTCGAAACGTCTATATATTTTTATGAGATATTTTGTTAAATTTACAAGTAAATAAATTGTGCATCCGATTAACTGATGTCGGCTCTGACAGGCTAGCTTTTTATTATTATATTTGGTACATTCTTGCGAGCCTTATTTTAGATAATTGTTAAAATATATAACGATTCCAAAATTGCGAACAAAATTCAACTTGGAAGAACAAAAATGGAATCAATCATAAAAAATATTTTGAGCCCATTTTCTATCGAATGCATCATGAAGAAAATCAACGAACAAAATCTTCCTTTTTCTATATCTACAGGTGCATCCAATAAGGGAAACAGAAAGTTTTTTCCCTTAGCCTTTTGATTTTTCGATAATGGCGATGAATACAATTGATTTTTTTAAACTTACATTTTATAATCAATTTAAATAATTGTTTTCCATATCTTATTAATAAAAATAATATTAATGATTAAATAGGTATTCAGGATTACACATTCTTGATTTTTACGAGCAGTTCGATGAAACCTCTGAATCCATTAAAAATTTGCTCAAACAGTCTCTAAAAAGTTTTAATATCAACATAAAAAACATGATTGCTTATGGTGCCTATAATGCTCCAGTAAATTATGGTGAGACTTGCTCAGTTTATCAAAAATTAAAATCAGAGTGCCAAAGCTCTTTAACCAAAGCCAACTGCAATTGCCATATAGTGCACAATGCTGTCAAACATTGCCTAAAGACGCTAAGTTTCGATGTTGAAGGGCTTGTTTTAAAAGTATTTATTGAGTTTTCAACTAGCGCGAAAAAATAGAACAATTGAAGTCTTGTTTCAAATTTGTTGGGCAAGAATTTCATAAAGTATTTCGACATATACCCGTTCGTTGGACTAGTCTGTATTTTGCTGTCGAACGATTGTTGCTTAATTGGAATGAAATTAAGACGTACTTTTTACAAAGAGGTATATACAATTAATACATTTATCAATTATATTCTTTTCTTTCTCTAGCTCTCTCCACATGTTCAATTTAATCTCTTATTTTAGACGAAGAAGACTGCAGTTTCGTTTCTGGCTGTTTATTAAAGATCAAACTAATGAAATAAGTGAATAACCATCATTGGCAAAATGTTGTATATATTTTGTCCATCACGTTTTATCTATCTTTCATAACACCATTAAATCGCTAGAAAAAACTTCATTGGATGCTACACATGTGTATAATATTATCTACAATTTGAAAAATTATTTAACATCCCGGAAAAATGACCAATTTTTTGGTTTCAAAGTAAAGTGTCCCAAATCTTTTGCCTTCAGAGTGCAAAAAATTTGAAAAGGAAGCACTGCACGTTTACGAAAAAGCTGTTAACTATTTGAATCAATTTCAACTCGATTTATAAAGAATTGCGTCCTTTTAAATTAAAAAATGAGTTACCAAAATTGCAAGAAGTGATCAATATATTTACAAAACTCTGGATGCAAAAGTAAAGAAAAAAATTTACAGTTTTTTAACAAATATAATACTTTGATACACATTAAATATAAGACAACTTTATAGTCAAATTTTAACTTTTGTGTAATCTTCACATTTTGGCAGGTTGATGGCAATAATTTATACGACGAACTGCAATCTCTTAAAGCCGTATCCTCGAGTTTTATAAATAAAGATGACTTGAGTACATCTGAAAAATAGTGCACATTTCTTAAAAATATCGAAACGCTAAATTTGAAAAGAATCGTACAAATTGTCATGGCAATTCCGTGCAGTAATGTATACGTGGAACGTATTTTCAGTATTATGAATAATTTATGGACAAATGATCGGAACCGACTGTCGGTGGATATGGTTAAGGTAGAAATTTGCGTTCGTATGAACATTAAAGAACCATGTTCAAAATTTCAATCTGTGTATATTAACCATTCTACACTGATGGCTAGTGCCAAATCGAATAAAAAATATGATTTAAAAAAAAATAGATTAAATATTTCGGCTACTAACATAAGTACAAATACTAAGCTAACAAGTATTTTATTTAATGTTTATATATTTTAATTCATACATTTTAATAAAGAATTTATCATTGTTTTTAATCAATTATACAAAGTTTTATTTTAAATTGTATACCTTCAAAATCATTCAAATAAAGGTTGCAGTTATGGCCGGTAAAAGCCGGTAATTTTATACAATCCGCGAGAAAATGCCGATAATTTTGAATTTTGTAGTTGGCAACCCCATGTGTTATCACGACGCGAATGTCTCTCCGATGAAATGAAGAAACAGAGTTCGAGAATTGTTTGAAGGCGCTCGACGGCTGAGATCTCTCGGCGGAGGAAAAGAAAACCCTACCCCTGCGACTATTGTCGAGGCCATGAATAGAATGAAGGTGGATGTTATGCATGTCCAACAGTCAAGAAGCTCTCGACGGAGACAGTACGTTCTATCATGTCTATTAAGCTAGCACAACCCCCCCCCCAATCAAAACGACACCTATGCTAGAATTAAGTGCTCTTTATATGCTAATTATGTGCTCTAATGCCAACTTTGTGTTCGAACGATTGAGTAGAAAATCGCGATTAAAGGTGGTAGTACTCGCTTAACGCTAAGTTAGCACCTCCTTTATTAAATCATATAAAAAATCAATACAGTAAAATTATGTGCTTTTTATGTGCTTTCAATAGCATAAATCAAAATTATTGTAACAGTAACGGTTTAAGAGATACACATATACAGGGTGTTTAAAAATTATCGGCTAATCGATCATGAGTAGGTAGAACGGACCGAATTGAATCGAAAAATCTTATACCATTTTGTAGGTTGCGCAATAGTTAACGAGATATTAACGTTTAAAAATAGCCGAATAAGCGCGTCCGGC
>NW_017300234.1:71848-72233 GCF_001594075.2 Trachymyrmex cornetzi
ACCAACGTCCTAAGTTATAATCATAAAAATTTTATTTTAAGATTTCCAAGAAATGCAATGATTTGTTTGCGATGGAAAGAATTTTGCGGATTAAGGAAAGCTGATGATGTAAAAGCATTGTACATTTGCTCCTCTCATTTTTGTGCTGAAGATTTGTATAACTGCCGTTACAAATATATTACATATAGTAAAATAGAAAAGTATTAGTACAATGTTTAAATAACGTTTATTTCTCCATATTCACTTCGTTACGTTTTATTTATATTAATATATAACTTTATTACTTGAAAAGATTTTACGGAAAACAATATTTTTACATATCCATTCTTCTCATAACATACGCTCTAAATCTGAATCAGTGGATAATCACTGATATCAGTGCCAA
>NW_017300234.1:72844-74945 GCF_001594075.2 Trachymyrmex cornetzi
CTTCAGAAATCGACTCAATCAGTGCATAGACAACGGCGGCCGTCATTTGATAGATGTAATTTTCAAAAGTACATGAAAAAAAATTTGATGAGATGATCTGTAAGGGGAAAAAAGAATTATACCGATATCTGCAATAGTTTCATTTTATTAACCTTTAAAAAAAGTAAGTTTCTCTGCCGCACCCTGTATATTCGGCAGCAGTAGGCCGGCCGGACGCGCTTAATTGTCTATCTTTAAACGTTAATATCTCGTTAACTATTGCGCAACCTACAAAATGGTATAAGATTTGTCGATTCAATTCGGTCCGTTCTATCTGCTCGTGATCGATTAGCCGATAATTTTTAAACACCCTGTATATCAATAAATTTCGATACATATTATAACAACTGTGCAAGAGTAAAGTGCCAATTAAAATGCAGCCAGTGAATTGGTTCTAGGCTCAAATTGTTCCTCCATTTATGTGTCCTCCAAATATGCACAACGAGATTTTTATGCTCACCCCCTAGTACCGGGAAATCACCCCCGAAGTGAGCATTCACCGGCTCCTTACAAGAGTAAAGTGCCAGTTAAAATGCAGCCAGCGAATTCGTTCTAGGCTCAAATTGTTCCTCCATTTATATACTCTCCAAATATGCACAACGAGATTTTTGTGCTCACCCCCTAGTACCGCGAAATCACCCCCGAAGTGAGTATCCACCGTCTCCTTACAAGAGTAAAGTGCCAGTTAAAATGCAGACAGCGAATTGGTTCTAGGCTCAAATTATTCCTCCATTTATGTGCTTTTTTTAAAGTGGTTTTATGGAATTTTGGTAACCCGTCCCCGTTTGGAGCATCTATTAATTACGTTAGCTTACATGTTACTTCTATTAAAGACTAATCTTACATATAATATTTTCTTTAATTGATTTCCTATTGAAATGTATAAAATTTAATTTTAAAATTATTTGTAATTTCAGTGATTAAATAGTTTCTACTGATCAATTTAGAAATTATGAATACAAATTGATTTTATTATTATCATGTATTAATAAGGAATGCAATTAGGCTTGTGTACTACTTAAGTAAACATGTTTTTATATTTTTATTGATTTCATTTTTAATTTACATGTTATATTGCATATAATATTAGTTGTGGGCAAGCTTCGTAGTGCGTATTTAAAGTTTGTTGTGCATCCCTACAATCGTCATATTTAATCCACGTGTTGTTTCTGCAACAAATGGTCGTATAGGGTCCAATTTCAGGCATTCATAGGCCATTCATAGGCATGATTATTGAATAATTATTACGTTATCTCCATAAAACGCAATGATACAAACGGCAAATATTACGATAAGTACTCTTACGCTCGCGATTCAGCACTGACTGATCAGAATAAGAAAAATCTGTCAGGGAAGAGAACATACGAGATAGAGTAAGACATACATAAAACGAAGTATGCATTGTTGGGCCGTGTTACTTTAATCTTCCGTTCAGCGGACGGATTGTTTTTTGAGCGATCTATTTCCGCGATCAGTATCTTATAGTCCTACCATTTCGTGTGTCAGGCGTCGATACGGCAAAAAAAGAACAATCAAACGTTCACCGCTGTCTGCATTTTAACTGGCACTTTACTCTTGTAAGAAAACGGTGGATGCTCACTTCGGGGGTGATTTCCCGGTACTAGGGGGTGAGCACAAAAATCTCGTGCATATTTGGAGAGCACATAAATGGAGGAACAATTTGAGCCTAGAACCAATTCGCTAGCTGGCTGCATTTTAACTGGCACTTTACTCTTGAACCGTTATTATAATATGTATCGAAATTTATTGATATATACGTATATCTCTTAAACCGTTACTGTTACAATAATTTTGATTTATGCAATTGAAACCACATAAAAAGCACATAACTTTACTGTACTAATTTTTTGATTTTTTATATGATTTAATAAAGGAGGTGCTAACTTAGCGTTAAGTGAGCACCTCCACCTTTAATCGCCCCACCTTTAATTTTCTACTCAATCGTTCGAGCACAAAGATTGGCATTAGAGCACATAATTAGTACATAAAAAGCACTTAATTCTGGCATAGGTGCCGTTTTGATTTGGGGGGGGGGGGGGGG
>NW_017300234.1:75036-84040 GCF_001594075.2 Trachymyrmex cornetzi
CAGAGTAATCTCTAGCCGCAGACTGGTCTCGTCGGTGCAGTAGCGTACACGGAGAAAATTTTATATTTAAAATTACTTTAATGTGGTAGCTGCGGTCTTCATGTAAATTATAAGTTTAAATGTTTATAGTTATTTTTTTTGAAAACAATAATATAACGTAATTTTTACACTTTTTAATAGTAAAAATTTTTTATTACAAAATCAAATATACCTAGCAAATTTTGTTTGCGTACCATAGTAAAAATTAACTGTTTTCATGTTAGAATATGGCTTAACAAAATAATTACTTTATTTATATGATAAAAATTAGTATTACCATAGTAAAAGTTAAATCGGAATCATGTTGTGAGAACCCATCGAAAATACAAGACATAGTAAAGTCTAATTTAAAATTGTATTAAAACTTAATATAAAATTTTCTCCGTGTAGGAGCACGAGCTACTCTGCTTAAAAAGTCCGATAGAATCAGATAGGAAAAAACTATCTGATTGAATCGTGTTTTTAGTTCGTAAATTTTAGATTACTTATCTGAAATATCTGATAGACTTTCTATATTTCTCTATCGTTTTTGTCATATACAGGGTGTCCGATAATTGTTCTAACGGAGTTTGTGGACATGTAGAGCTGACTAAATTGAGACGAAAAGTCCTGTACTATTTTGCAATTTTCGTAATAGTTAACAAGATATTAATTGCTAAAAATTGCCGAAAATTGGTTTCAATAATTTTTTACTCAAATATTATTGACTTTATAAAAAACTGCAAGAGATGAAAATTGTTTATTTTTATTTAGAACTTTATGAATTTTTTATCAACTTTTTATCAACTGCATTTTTATCAATATAAGAAAATACGGTATTAAAAAATTCTGAAAAAATTCTAAAAAAATTCTTAGAACTTTATAAGAAGAAAATAAACAATTTTTGTTTCTTGTAGTTTTTCTATAAAGTTGATAGTATTTGAGTAAAAAATTATTGAAAATCAATTTCCGGCAATTTTTAGCAATTAATATTTTGTTAATTATTGCGAAAATTTCAAAATATTAAAGGACTTTCCATCTCAGTTTAATTCGCTCTACATGTCCACGAACTCCGTCAGAATAATTATCAGATACCCTGTATGTCGTTTTTATATACGAGTATATAATCAATTTCTATCTAATCATATTTTATCAAAATCAATAATATCCTATCATATTTTCGGTTCAATTTCAGGTTATTTGTATCTGATACATTTGATGGATTTTATATATTTCTCTATTGTTTTTGTCGCACGGTTTAAATATCTTTAATTAATACATTTCTATCTGGTCATGTTTTATCATAATTAATAGTATTGTATCGTTTTAATCGTAAATTTTATTTTTAGAAAAAGCTTTTTATAATTATTAAAATACAGTTCTTATTTTTTTATTATTCTTTTGTAGAATTAATTTATATTTTCATATATATGGAATTTATTAATTACAATTATGCATCAAAAATTTACAATTTTTGAAAACGCATATCGGAATCGACGGGATTCGAATCTAAGACCTACGGGGTGATAGTCTAACACTCTAACCTTGAGCTATAATCGCACACTTGTCTGGATACTTTAGCATGTGATAGAGACAATTCTCGATTAAGTTACATAGGTTCTTTGTGTCATGTTTATCATATACCTTAAGTATCGTTTTTAATCTTAAATTTTAGATTATTTGCCTGATATACATTTTTTATATTTCTCTATCATTTTTATCATATAGCTTTATTATCATTCGTAAACAATTTCTATCTTGTTACGTTTTATGAAAATTAATAATTAATAATATCCTGTCATGTGTTTTTGAATCATAAATTTCAGATTACTTATCTAAAATATTTGATAGATTTTCTATACTTCTGTATCATTTTTGTCAGCTCAGATATCGTTTTTAATCAATTTCTATTAAAATTAATAATATTCTTTTGTATTTTCAGTTCCTAAATTATAGAATCTAAAATTTAGTCGTAATTTTGAAATTTACGAATAAAGACAGGATAGAATATTACTAATTTTGATAAAATACGACTAAAGTAATTGATTAAAACCGATTTAAGGAGATTGTAAGGCAAATGCAATATGTTAAGAACTACTTGAAAAAATTACAGACTATTCTAAATTTCATTTAATAATAATACAAAAAAAATAGAAACAACTGACCATCTGGATCAAAAGTTATTTAAATAAGTAGTAATATTTTTTAAATTTGTACTCTAATATAAATATATGAAAATGTATTATAAAATAATGATAAAAATCTCAATTTTTTATATAAATACTCTAGGAATTCAACAATATTTTTGTAAAGTTATCTTGAGATGCAGACATTAATTGTTTAGTAAATAAATAAAATTTGTTATTTGTTATAAACTAATGGTGAATCTCAATAAAACTTTACATAAGTCATGTTTAGTACTTAACATATATTATATAAAAACATTTAGATTTTTCTTATTATTTTAACAATTTTTGTTTATAACAATAAAACTAATAACAAATAAAATAAATAACCTATAAAAATGTGTTGCTCAATAAAACCAGAATGTTATGAACACAACTTTCAAATGTATGTAGTTTGTTTAAAGCGAAAATATTAATATATGTGTTTTTTATGCCCCCTTACAACCTCCTTAAGTTGTACGATACAAAAACGATATGGAAATAAAGGAAAAATGTTGCGTACTTTAGATGAGTAATCTGAAATTTACGATTCAAGAACACGATAACATATTATTAATTTTAATAAAAGATGACCAGATAGAATTTAAGATTAAATTTACGATTAAAAACAATATTTAAGCTATGTAATAAAAACGATGTAATGTTTATAAGAAACTATATAATTTAATCCAGAAATGTCCCTATATGTTAAAATAAGATAAATGTTGAGGAAAAATTACCGTATCTTACCGTTGGCAACATAATGTGACATTTAGGTTTAAATAATTAATTATTCAATGACGTAAATGAATACTTAATTATATAACAACGGTAGGATAATTTTTCTATAACGTTTATTATACCTTATTTAAACATATAGGGGACGTTTTCGGATTAAATTGAATAGATTCGTATCATTCTGGCGCTTATTTTATATTAAATCAGTTAATATGACAAAGAAGTTTGTCTATATAGTTAATTATTCTAACATTTAAATAAGATAAAATACAAAATCATAAAACTTTACAACTTTGTTATGTATGCTGAAATCTACGAAATAATTATTCAATGATCTGAAGAATGTCACATTATGTTGTCAATTATCGTATCCTATCGTGGGGTATAATACGATAATTTTCCTATGACATCTGATTCATTCAAACATATAGAGATTAAATTATGTAAGTTCATATAAACATCCTTCCGTTTATTTCTTATTAATTTGATTTAATAGTGATAGGATCATATAGAAAAGCTTGTAATCTCCGATAAGTACCTTTATTTAATATAAGATTTAAAACGATAGAAATTTTTTATGTGTCGTGATTTTAATGTCCGATAGGTACAATAGGTCTTGATAACAATTATATCAGATTTCTATAAATTTCTATTGTTTTTTATCGGATTTTTTAAGTAGGATAGTTGGCGACCGAGAACACTCGGCGGGGCGGAGTACGCTCCTCCCCGGAATTGATGTAGCTGAGACTAGGAATGTCCGATCGGTCTTTGTCGTGAACGCTCGACAGTGGCGGAGTACTTTTCACCACCTTTTCGCAGTACTGGATCGGACGCTAACGATCGATTTGGAGCAGGATCGAGACAGGAACGGAAAGAAACTTGTTAACGGTTTTCGCGGGTTTATATAAGAATTGTTATTCCCGCTCGTATTGTTCCAGAGTTGTTCGGCAATTCTCATCGATGAACAATACGAGCGGGAGAGATGTCGGTCGGCGGTAATCAGTCGGTTTCGTGAACTCTCGGCGGAACGGCTGTCACCCGCCAGTCACATGTGGTATCACGGACGCATCGCGCCCTTAGCGATTGTGCAGTAGTGTCCGGCTGGCACCATCGCTAGGAACGCTATACAACTAGGGCATATCGTTAAACAGTTAATAATGTTAATATAATGGCGATTATTGATAAAATCACACACGAGTTAAACAGACGATCAAAGGTCACTTTACGAAACGCCGATTAGCTTAATCGGCGGATTAATCCATTGGAATTTGCCAATCGCATCTGCCGTCAAACGAAATGATAAATGCGATAGCTATGATAAATGCGATTGCAATGATGAATTCCCCAAGTACGAAAGATATGTAATAACTCATGATATAAGAATACAAAGTGTACCATTGCACATAATGGCGATAGCAATACTGGAAACAACCAATTAAATTTTGGCCTCTATGCACTTCCCTGCGTATAATAGCGTTGGCATATTGGAATAGCTAATCAAATTTTGACCTCTAATTCAGTCTCCTACTGCGCATCCTCGGGAATGGTACACCTTGTCTTCTTACATCATGTGTCTCGTAAAATGGCGCGGTGGCGTTATCATCGCGTTAACACCGCGACAGTCACAACGCGGCGCTGTCGGTCTTATCAACGACGAGGGGTGCGTTCAGGGTGCGTTAACTCCCCTCTTGAAAACAATTATTGTTGATTTTAATGCCATCTAATTTAGTACAATGAACTACGAAGCCAGAAAAACAATATGGCCATTAAATTAAATCGAGGGCAATTATGGTTAGTTATGATCGTTGTTATGAACTAATTTTCCACTTAGATTAATCGTAAGTTGTATTAATAGTCTCACCTTTCCATTGGCTAATTACCTAAAAACTACTATTGACAATAGCTTGAAGAAATCAAAATTTGGGTTTATAAAAAATAGTTTTGATTTAGTTTCTAAGCTTAATGGCAGACCTTTAAATCCAGATTTTAAATTAGTTTCATTTGATGTTGAATCAATGCATACTAACATTCCAATTGAATTAGCTATTGAAGGAATAATGAAAAGATGGGATTTAATTGTGAATCATACAACAATACCACTTAATGATTTTATTAATTCTATTAAATTTATTTTAAACTCAACTTATTTCCAATTTGAGAAGAAATATTTTAAACAGATATTCGGCATGCCTATGGGTTCTCCGTTATCGCCTATCATTTCTGATTTGGTTATGGAAGATATTGAAAGCAAGATTCATGCTACTATTGACATTGATATACCTATATACTACAGATATGTAGATGATATTTTATTAGCATTGCCTAAAGAAAACATTAAACAAACTTTAGAAATTTTTAACTCTCAACACAATCGAATTAATTTTACATTAGAAGAAAATGATGATGGTAGTGTGAATTTTTTGGATATAACAATAAAAACAATAAATAATAAGATAATTTTTGACTTATATAAGAAACCTACTCATTCAGAGAGATTTCTAAATTTTCTTTCCAATCATCCTTTATGCCATAAAAAAGGTGTTATTTTTTCCTTAATTGATAGAATTATATATCTCTCACATCCTAATTTTCATACATTAAATATTTCTGATATGATTAACAATTTATTAAATAATAGGTATCCTTTAGATTTTCTTTTTAACACAATTAATAATAAAATTAAATCACTTAGTCATAAAAATAAATTGAAGCAAACGAATCAAAAAGACTTGAGTGACAATAATGTATAGCACTTTACCTTATGTTAAAAACTTTACAGAAAAATTTCAAAACGTTTACAGAAAGAATAATTTAAATATAGCATATAAACCCATTAATAGTTTAAATAAATTTATTAAGACGAGTAAGGATAAGTTGGATAAAATGGATAATAGCAATGTGGTATATAAAATTAATTGTTGTAATTGCGATTGCTCATATGTCGGGCAAACAAAAAGAAAATTAAAAATTAGGATTAAAGAACATAAAGCCGACATTAGAAAATCTAATAATCATTCTGTAGTTTCTCTGCATCAACTTCAATATGGTCATCAGATAGATTGGGAAAATATCAATATTTTAGATTCAGAACGTTTATTTTATAAAAGATCTATCTCGGAAATGATTCATATCAAGAAGCAGGAAAATGGTATTAATAATCAGAACGACACAGAAAAATTACCTAACATCTATTTACCAATTATTCAATCTCTGTCTTGATTTTTTTATTTTCTTCTTTTATTACATAATTTTAATTTTATAATAATAAGTTCTGTTCACTCATTTATATAAATTCTCTTCCTAATTTTGCCCCAATATAATGTTTTTCATTCCTACATTACATTTTTCCCCTTCTCTTTAAATTTGGATGTCTTCTGGTCTGAGGTATATATATCTCTGAGTTCAACTGGAGATAACACTTTACGTTAATTTTTGTAAGAATAACGAGATAGGGATATATCTTCCATGATCGAATGACTTTAGGTAAGATTATAGGTAAGGTCTTATAGGTAAGATTATAGTTTTCACACTTTTTAATTGTTTTGTAAAATGTAAAGACAATATCTAATTGAGATATACATTTTAGTTTGGCAATTATATCTTGATGTTACTATCCTTCTAAATAATATTGTACATTGGAGGAATTTTCTTATCAATTGATAATTTCATCTCACGACTGAATACTCAATAGTATTAAATTGAGTTATTTTATACTTTGACAACTAAAAAACTTTATTATACATATATTCTAATTGTAACCATTATTCTGTAATTCTTATATCTTTATAATTTTATATATTATTTTTATTTACTGAAGATGGCCACATTCAGGGCCGAAACGTTTATATGGTACTTTGATTTATTATATCTGACATAATTATTGTAATTCTTTTAATTTTATATACGAATATATCAATGATATTTCACTAACAAGATCTAGTGTGTGGCATATGCTCAACCGTTTTTATTGTTTATTTATTAGCCACGTATTGAGGACAATTTTATAATCGTTGTGATCAGTCATGATTCAGTTCGTGCCTCAGTTGGTTGTGCCATGTTGTTGCATGTTGTTCCGAGTTTTGTTCAATTGCTCAATTGTATTCATGAATTTATGATTAATATACGATTTCGGGGTATATTACAAGGTAATTATTATTTGTAGATATAATTTTATTTTATCTCAAAGACTACAAGAAACAATATCTATTTAGCTTTTCTCGAGCTCTCCTGAACTCTTTTTCCTACTATTAAATTAGTACAAATAATAATTACCTTGTAATATACCTCGAAATCGTATATTAATCATAAGCCCATGAATACAATTGAGCAACTGAACAAAACTCGGCATAACATGCAACAACATGGCACAACCAACTGAGGAACGAACTGAACTGATTATGACTGACAACGATCATAACTAACCATAACTGCGCTCGATTTGAATCGATTTAAGACTATATTGTTTTTCTGGCTTCATCGTTTAATGTACTATGTTAGATAGCGCTGAAGTCAACGACAAATTTTTTCAATAGGAGTTAATGGACCCTGGGTGCGTTCCACTTAACGCCTACAACGCTCGTGGAATCATTTTATCCTTGTCAAATATTAAACAAGGACAAACGGTGCTCGCGAGCGTTAAGTGGAACACAGCCGAGATACTATAAAAAACCGTCAGCCATAGGCAAATTTTCGTGACTATCAATGGGATCCGGGAAGCCCGGGAATAATTGAAGAACGATGACGTTACCGATAATTAATAAAAATTTATGATTATTAACATAAATATTTCGATAATACATTATTAAATTCGTAATTTTTTGTTACATAAATATTGTATAAATAAGTATGTATACTTTTAATCAGGGTTGGTAAAAAAAACGTTTTAAACGTGTTTTAAACAGTTTAAAACATGAATAATTGATGTTTTTAATATGTTTTAAATACATTTTTTTTATAGTACTGTTCAAAGCATATTTGAAGCATTAAAAACATATTCAAGAAGAAACATAATATGTTTTATTCAAAAAAAAAACATTAGTCTTTACCAACCCTGCTTTTAATACTACAGGGTGTCCGAAAAGTGTGGAAACGGTCGAATATCTCGAGAAATACACATCGGATCAGAAATCTGAAAATATACGTATTCAATGTTTTCAAAAAAGCTATCTTTTGACATCTAACATGACCCCCCACCCCCAACCGCTGTGGGTGAAAGAGTGGGTAAGTTTAAAATTTTAAATGGGAACCCCCATTTTTTATTGCAGATTTCGCTTCTTCAGAAAAAGTTACATAAATTTTATCTATTACAAACATTTTTTTGATGACAGATGGCGCTGTAATCAGCGAAATTAAAAAATGAGTCTAAAACGTTTAAAATATCTCAAGAAATACTCAACGGAGCATATTCTCACCCTGGAGATGGATGGGCGGGTAACTTTTCGATTTTGATTTTTTTTTCTGTCAAAGCCATTATGTCCAATTACAACGACGGAATACTGAATAAAAAAGATGGAAATTTTTAAGCAAATAGTGAGAAGAAAACGGAAGAAACATTAAACAATTAGTTAGAAGAACTTAAATATATAAATACATACACACATATGCAACATTACAAAAGATAAGTATGTATTTCCAATACAAATTTGGTTTGGAAATATACATACATATGTATGAAAGTTCAAACACAGAAAGTTAATGTTTAGGCTGAAATTTTGTCACAGAAAAAAATAAATTCCTGATTTACGTATATTTTTATTCTTGAATGCTATTTACTTTCATTTAAGTATAAAATGTTCTCTTTAATTATAAATATTTACTGGCCTTAATAACTAATAAATTTATGCAAAGTATATTTTATTCTTAAAATTGTATTCTTGTTTCTAAAATGATTATATGGTTCTAACAAACTCAATCACATTATATTTACAAACTATTTATTCTTGAATTAAGAATTACAAATTTGAAAATTCGCCGGCAGGCGGCAACAGTGTGTATATATAGGGCCCCTCAGTAATATCAAGATGTCGGAAGTGCATGGGTGTAGTGAATGACGATTGACGGTGGTTTTGTGAATGAAACTGTTG